>NW_006409106.1:147156-155666 GCF_000296735.1 Chrysochloris asiatica
TAAGGACAGGATCCTGAAAGCAGCTAGGGAAACAAGAACTGTAACATACAAAGGCAAGCAAATCAGATTAAGTTCGGATTTCTCAACATAAAACATGCAGGAAAGAAGACAATGGGGAGCTATATATAATACTCTGAAAGAAAAAACAGCAACCCTAGAATCCTCTACCCAGCAAAGCTGTCAATCAAATACGACGGTGTAATCAAAACATTCCAGGATAAACAGAAGCTAAGGGATTTTGCCAAAGCCAACTCTGCTATTAAAAACATCTTAAACGAAGTTCTGTGGACTGAGAACCAACAAGAACAGACAACAACTACAGAATGACGTACGTGTAACCATCACCCTGAACTCAATCAACAAATGGAAGAGTCAAGAACAGAATAAAATTATAAGAACAGAGGATCTGGAAGGTTAGTCTATGATCAAAACTATTACAATGTGAAAGAAGGTAAACACAGACGAACAGAGACCCAGGTGGTAGAAAGGTCAGGTAGATTGTAGGATAAAAACAGACTGTCTTAAATGGAGGGAAGAACTAATGGAATATAAGGTAACCACAATGGGGTTGGGGTGGGGGTTTAGTTTGGGTGTTGGGAAGAGCAATACAAGAAGGGGGAAGGACGCGTTAGAAAAAGTAGGGGAACACTGAGACAGGTTTGCATGGCCTAAGTGGGACAGAGGTAAATAGTGATGCATGCTCAATCATGGAACAACAGTGTTCAGGGATAAAGGGATCTAGGTGTAGCTTTAAGAAGCGAACTAATACTAAAATGCTTGACTGCCTTTTGAATATTCGTTTCCCTTGCGTACTACTGTAAAATAGACACCTGAGTGGGATAGAAAGAAATGGTGGGAAACATGATTAGAGAAAACTTGTAAGTCCGTCTTCAGCCTATAACTGATTAGAATACTCAAAGGGGTTCTAAAATTGCCCAGTGAAACAGGCCTCTTGCATAGCCTTTGTAGCGTACAGGACCTTAGGTGGAAGGAATCCTGAGTCCCATCCAGAACCTCATGAGGTGGGACATTCCCACTAGAAAGGATAAGCAGACCAGCCTGGAACAGCTACAGTGACAGAAGATACATCTTCAAAGAAAGATCATGAGGAAAAACCCAAAACAAAAATGTCAGCATGACTGGCTACTACAAGAACCAGCAAGCTGTTCGCCAGGAAGACATCAAGGCTAGCAATCAAGTTCCTTCAGGACCAATTCCCCTCTAAGACTGAAACTCAAAGGGAACATACAAACAAGCATGTAAGCTTGCTGGCAACCACATTGGTCTACTAGTGAGTGGAATACAGGGAAAATTATCAATGAGGAAATGGGCTGAGTTCAACCCAGTCCATTGAATCCCACTGACCAGGAGATGAGAGAGAGAAGAGGAAGGGCTGGTTGGTCCAAAGTGTGGTGAGACCTGAGGACACTTGAGCCAATGGACAAGGACTTAACCACAGAGGGCTAGAGCTGAGATTGAAGCATCCAGCTGATACGAAGTGAGAGGAGATGTACAAGAACACCCAAACTTGCGTACAAGTACCCTTTTGACCTAGCCTTGATGGCTCGATAATCAGAACTCGACTAGATGAAGACTGAAAAAAACAATTTTGTTTGTTTGTTTGTTAAAGGAAACAAGGGTAAATTACTATATTTGATGAACCTGACCTACACTCAGAGGTAGTTACTCTAAATACCAACAGAGAGGGAGTCTTCACATCAAGTATCAATGCTATCCTCTCTGTGCACAAGGTAGATAGGGAAGGGCTACTTAGACACTGGCTACCTAAAATGAGGGAGCAATAAAAGCACAAAGTGACTGGCTTACAAGGTTTCAAGAGGGAGTTTAGTTTAAGAGTATGGGGAGAAAGAAAGAGTCCCCACTAAATAGCTGTCACCTTGTCTAGATGGATGTGGTGAAAAGAAATGGGGATAAGATTTGTATGATTCAATAGTGAATAACTGCAACTGTCACAATTGTAAAGGTAGAAGTTTTGTAACAAAAACAGGGGAGTGGTTAATCTTACAGTCCAGAAACAGGACGTTAGGACCATCAAGAGAGAAGCACATAAGCAGAATGCGGGGCCTTATCCAGAGAAGCAGCAGCGCCAGAGATGGAGACATGGAGAGGGGGAGTGGCTGAGGACTCTAGATTCATGCACTAAGAAGAGAGGGACTAATTGTTGGTGGCTGGGAGGCAGACTTGTAGAATGTGCCCTTTGGAGATGTAAATTATTATATATGCCTAGGTGAGGGTTTTTTTGTTGTTTTTTTTGTTTTGTTTTTTTCCATTTATCATAATGTAGTTTATTGTTGTTGATTGTTTTAAAAAAGCTAAAGTGGATAGAGAGAAATACTGTTAACTGATGGTGTATGGAGAAGATTATAATCATTGTAATCAAACAAGGTGTATGATTTGTTGAATGTAAAACTGATCATCTGCCCTGTAAACTTTCACTCAATCCACAATAAAAACCTTAAATTGAAAAAAAAAGAAAAAGAATATGACTTGTTAGCTAAGATCTTTTGACCAAAATCTATCATACTACTGAAAGCAATAAAGCTTATTTTATGACTGAAATGAAAATGTCCTTTACCTACAATATCATAAGACATAAGTACTTAGAAACGTGGTTCCAAATACCTACTGAAATCATGTCAACAAAGCCTATGAAATACAATTTTAAATATAAAGCACAGAGAAGAAAATTAAAATTCTCTACAAGAATTTTTTTTACTATTATAACTTTAGTATAATTTTTTTTTATACCAGCCTTTCCTCTTCTCTCTCTCATCTCCTGGTCAATGGGATTCAATGGACCGTGGTTGAACTCAGCCCATTTTCTTCATTTCTGCCTTTCCCCTCTTCTACTCACCAGTACAGTATAAAATTTTTACTATTAAAAGTTTAGTATATATATATCCATCTAGTCTGTTTTCTAATCATAGTGAGCCTTTCTGGTAAATAGGTGAAACAAAGGAAACTGGAAAAAAGTAACTCCACTATAGCATGAGAAAAAAACAACAACAAAAAAAAAACTAGAAACTGGAGTCTTTTTTAGCCTATATGTAACAGTCAGCAAAAATAAAGTCAATAAAATATATAAACACTTATTTTACTTAAAAAAAAACGCTCTCTTAGTTTTTCACAAAATACTTCATGTTCATGTCACTGGTGGCATTCCCTGCAATTTCTAACTATGGCACAATTATAGACAAACTAAGGATCACCTATAAAATTGACCACCATTAAATAACCACATAAATTTAAAGCTAAACCTCTTACCTGTGAGAAGAAGAGTAAGTGGCGCTAGATTTCATATCGAAGGATGGATCAGAAAGGTCTAATTCGAATATCTCAAGGGAAGCGTTGGTACTAAACGTTGCATCCAATTGCTGAGCAGATGTTCCTATAGAAAATACAGTTATGGTAACAACACATACAAAAATAAATAACTCAGAGTAAACAACACAAAAACTAAATTAAAAACTTGTTGTTCTATTATCTCGCCCATGGATGCTGCATTAGCAGCTGAAATCTCAGTATATATGTCATTGAGCAGATACTTTATTACAATAGCAATGCGATTCTGACACAATTACATAAAACTGGGAGGTGATACTTGTAAAGGTAGTTTGTAAGGGTTGCTGTTAAGTGCCATTGAGTCAATCTCAACTCATAATGACCCTGCATAGGGTTTCCGAGGAGCAACTGGTGAGCTAGAACTGCCAACCTTGCAGTTCAAACCGACTTTGCAGTCCAGTGAATTAACCCGCAGTGCCACACCAGGGCTTCTTGTAAGGATAGTATAGATTATTATTTAAGCCTATTACAGATTTTTTAAGATTCTGTATAAAAACAGTACCATGATTTACTGTATTTGCTTATACTCATGATGATATAAATCTAACACTTTTTACATAAAAGCACTGATTCACAAGTGAATCAGAATTGCTCTTTATTCATTCCAATTAATATGTATGAACTATCATGTCAGTCATTGTGCTTAATATTAGTGGAATAAAGATGAGCAAAACACAATCCCTGTGAAGTGGGAAGACACTATATATGTTTCACATCAGCTATGATGCACAGGGTGCTATGGGAACAAGCGGAAAGTCACTGAACTCATCTGATAGAAGAATCTTGCCAGGGAAGGTGAGGTTTTCCAGAGATGAGGCTTGAACAGAACCTTAAAGGTCAAATACAAATAAACCAGATAGAGAAGAGATTAGGTTACTCATTCTATTTTTTCCTTTGAGCTTACCTGTAGCTAGGTAAATGGGATGATTCTGGGCAGGACTCCATGCCTGCATGGCAGTGCGATCTACTTCCTTTAACTTCATCCTGCTGAAAAGGATATTTCACATAGAACATACTTAATATGCAACAAAGAACACAGAAACATAATTTACATAAAAACATACTGAACAAACTAATACATTAATAATACCAACATGCCAATTAATAAATTTTTTGTTGGAAATAACCATTATTAAAAATAAGAGAAACAATAGTTATTTTTGGACCTTATAATAAGGGCTGTTCTAATTGTTTAATGATTGTAGTCCTTCCGTTAAAAAGTCAGTTTGGATAACGAACACACTACAGGATAGTAGTATGAGGTGTTAACTTTGAAACACAAGTGCTTTTCTAACAAAGATGGGTTAACAGTGTACAGACATAAGGATAAGTCACATAATAAAAATAAGGTGCATCTTTCTGGAGCAGTCTTACACAATGTTAACAGCAATCACAAATACCCACTTTAAACAGATTTATTACTGTTCTCACAGAAGGATATACTACGTCCACAGATTTTTAGATAAAGCAAAAATTTTTTAGGAAACTGGTCAGTTCAAGTTTCAATTACACATACCCCGTTGTTTATATAATCTCCTCTAGTCATTACTTTGGTGGAAAATTCAAGAGGCATTTTGCTACATTTTTTTAAAAATCTTGGTTGTTTTTATATAAATAATAGTCAAATAAATCTAAAATCAAAATAAAATTAGTGATATCCCTGCACCTACCCTCATTTTCATGTGGGACTTTTTGTTTGTTTGTTTTGGCATATCCTCTCAGCTTTTAAAAATATAAATATAACTGTTCTTATCTTATTACCTATCATTTATTGTGTTGTTGTTGTTGTTGCTATGAAGTGCCGTTGAGTCAGTGCTGATCCACAGGGCTTTTGAGGAGTGGGTGGTGAGCTTGAACCGCCGACCTTGCGGTTTAAACTGACTTTCCAGAGCATTAACTCATACTGCCACACCAGGACTCCAAATTAAAATATTGTTGTTGTTGTCAGGTGCCATCGAGTCGGAACTGACTCATAGCGACCCCATGCACAGCAGAAATATACTTAGGTGTAAATATTAAAATCTTTCCACCTGGCATAATAAAGCAGCACTGTTTCAGACCTTTTCTGGTGCTTCAATATGAGTATTCTCATTTCTTTTTTCACCATATCACAACATTCCATTGTAAAGATGCATCATGATTTACTCAGAACCCTACAGGTGAATACCTTAGCTGCTTATGTGAAATAGCCATATATGAAAGTTATTTCACATATGTTGTTGTTGTTGTTGTTGTGTGTCATTGAGTCAATTCTGACCCATAGCGATCCTGTATAAGGTTTCCAAAGAGCAGCTGGTGAGCTTGAACCGCCAATCTTGCAGTTCAAATGGCTTTACAGTCTGGCACATTAATCTAGAGCGCCACACCAAGATCCTTACATATGATAAGTTGTTGTTAAATGCTGTCAAGTTGGTTCTGACTCATAGCAACCCTATATAGGGGTTCCAAGGAGTAGCTGGTGAGGTTGAACCGCCAACCTTGAGGTTCAAACTGACCTTTCAGTCTAGCGCATTGACCCATAGCACTATACCAAGACTCCTATATGAGAGGTAACTATAAAATCCAGCAGTAGAATTGTTGGGTTCAATGATGTTATTTTAATTTTTGTGGTTATTGTAAAGTCACCCTCCATAGAAACTATACCTACTCATACTCTAAGAGTAACTACAATTTATTCTCACTTTTAGATTTTCACCTGCATGATAGGTAAAAAACATAAGTTCTGTATAGTTATCATTCACACATTTCTCATACTAAATGATGTTCCTTTTTATATATAGGATGATTATAGTTGTTGTTAAGTGACCTCAGAAACCTATACAGGTTAAGAGAATGTTGAATCTACAAAGTAAGAATCTAGAAAAACAGTAAGTCATCAAAAATGAAATGAAACACATAAAATTGATATCATGGGCATTGTTGTTGTTAAGTGCCATGGAACCCATTCCAACTCATAACCATCATATACAGGATTTCTAAGGAGCAGCTGATGGGTGTGGCCCACCAAACTTGCCATAAGCAGTTCAGTGCTTATTGTACAGTGCCATGCCAGGACTCAATGGCATCACAGTTAGTTATTGTTACTAAGTGCTATGGAATCAATTCCAACTCACAGCAACCCTGCATAGCATTTCCAAGGCTGTAATTTTTGTGGGAGCAGAAAGCCTCATTTTTTCCCTTGAAGCAGGCTGGTTTGCAGTACCGTGCTTACCCTATGGAGCCAGTGAACTGAAATAGACTGGTACTGGCCATTCTGAATTAAACAATCATGTTTTACCATGCCGGGAATGACAAATTCAACAAGAGCAGCATCACCATATTTATCATCAAAAAGAACACTTTAAGATGTATACTGGAATACAACACGGTCAGTGTAAGGAAAAGATCCACATGTCAAGGAAGTATCATTAATACTAAGGAGCTCTAGAAGTATAGTAGTTATGAATTAGGCTGCTAACCTCAAGGTTGGCAATTGGAAACTACCAGATATTCTGTGGGAGAAAGATGAGGCTTTCTGCTCCTATAAAGATTTACAGCTTCGGAAACCCTGTGCAGGGTCACTTGAGTCAGAACTGACTCCACAGTACTTAACAACAACAACATCATTAATACTAAAGATGAGAAAGTTGATTATTTTTATCAACTTCTGCAGATTGACACTGATCAAATAGGTAATCAAAATGTACTGATAATTACAGGAATGCTAAAATTGGAAACAAAGAAAAAGGATAAGTATCTGGAAAATATGGCCTTGGTGACAGAAATGTTACTGGAGACCGCAAGACAGAATTTTGCAAGAACAAGGAAATGAACTGTAAATATCTGTTTTCAACACTGTAAACACGTGGTCTTCACCAAATGGAATACACAAGAATCAAACTGACTACATCTCTGGAAAACGATGATGGAGTTCAATATCATTAGTGTAAACAAGGCCAGAGGTCGACTATGAAACAGATCATCAATAACTCATACACAAGTTCAAACTGAAGCCGAAGAAAATTATAAGTCCATGAAGAAAATTAAAACAAGTTCATTAGAACTAAACTACAACGTTGAATATATCTTACATGAACTTAGTTAGAGAACACAGGCTTAACACAATGAACACTAATGAGAAAAGACCAGATGAGTTATGAGATGATATTAAGGATATCAAGCATAAAGAAAAGAAAGCAAAAGGGCATTAAAAAGACAGGAACAAAAGAAAGGCTAAGATGGATATTGGAAGAGAGTCTTAAACTTACTCTTGAACATAGAGTAGCTAAAGCAAATGGAGGAGTCCTGGTGTGACACTGTGGCTAATGCGCCAGACTGCAAAGTCGTTTGAACTGCAAGGTCGGTGGTTCAAGCTCACCAGCTGCTCCTCGGAAACCCTATACAGGGTCGCTATGGGTCAGAATCAACTCAACAGTACTTAACAACAACAACAACAAAGCAAATGGAAGAAATGAATTAAAACAGTTGAACAGAAGATTTCAAAGGACAAGTAGAGAAGACAAAGTCAAGGAGAATGAAATATGCAAAAGACGTGAAGTTAAAAAAAAAAAAAAAAGACCTGGAGTTATGAACCTCAAAAGAACGAACACGTGCAACATTTTTCGTGCTGAAAGAACTGAAAAGAAAAAAAAAAACTTTTGATCCTCAAGTGGCAATACTGCAAGATCCTGTGGGCAAAATACTAAACCATAAGAGAAGCATCAAAAGATGGAAGGGAATACAGAGTCACTGTACCAAAAAGAATTAGCCACCATTCAACTATTTCAAGAGAAAGCATATGATCAAGAACTGATGGTACCGAAGAAAGACATATAAACTGTCTAAAGATTTGGGGGAAGAACAAAGTACCCAAAGTTCCAGAAATTTACAGAATTCCAATTGAAATGTTTCAACAAACTGATGTAGCGTTGGAAGCACTCACTAGTCTATACCAAGAAATCTAGCCAACAAACTGGAAGAAATCTGTATTTGTGCCCATTCTAAAGAAAAGTGGCCCAAAAGAATGAAGAACCCCTAAGAACTTGATTGAACCTCAGCATAGTGATCCTGCTTGGTCACCTTAGAGCAGGTGGTGGGCCGGCAACTTCTGGCGCATGGGGTCCCCAGCCGATCTCCTCCCTCCCTGCCTTCCTCGGATGGCAGCTGTT
>NW_006409106.1:155766-156379 GCF_000296735.1 Chrysochloris asiatica
TTTCATCTTAGTGTTCAGTTATGTTTTTTATTTAATTCCAAACATGAGCCCTTAATATCCACAGATAAATGTAATATTTTCCTAAAGCCGAGACTATAAAGGCTTCAAAGTTAAGCCTTTCTCCAAAGGATTAACTGAAAATAGCTTAGCTACTTCCCAGTTCTTTGTTCTATAGACAAAAAAGCCATCCTCCCTGAACCTCTCCCAGGTGCAGGTTTTTCAGCCAAGTTCCTTAAAACCTGGCTCAGGAAGCCAAAACAGAGGGACTCCTCCCAAGCCTTTTGTCCTTCCCTTTCACCTTCTCCCAACTGAGCTCAGGGGCTATAGATATGTTAATTGAACCTAAGAAACTAAGTTGCGGGCCTGGGATTCGAACCAGCGAAGCTCCATGTAAAGTTACCTGAATGTCTGGAAAATTACTGATGTTAGCTGTACCTTGTCTTAGTCCCTCCCAGCTTGGTGTGAAGCTCCTCCCTTAAATAAAATGGAGACACAGGCCGGCCTAGGTGTGCATTCCAGCTTGGAGGGCATGTAGTACAGTTTGCAGGGCAGTGAGTTGCTGCCTGCAGAGGCCATGATGCCTGTAGTCCCAAGTCTGCCCACCAGTGATGCA
>NW_006409106.1:157242-163019 GCF_000296735.1 Chrysochloris asiatica
CAAAATAAAAACATTTAATAAAAAAAAAAAAAAGAATGAAGAAATTGTTGAATAATATCATTAATATCACATGCAAGAAACATCTTACTGAAGATAATTTTAAAACATTGCAACAGTACATCAAAAGGGAACTGCCAATTTTTAAGCTAGATTGAGAAGAGGAGAGGATGTGGAAAGAGGGATATCTTGGCTGATACCAGATGGATATTTTTTACTTAACCTTTTGCTAATGATAATCCAAAAATGGCTGCAAACATACATTGGCAGAGAACTTTCAGAGGTTCAAGCCAGATTCAGAAGAGGACATGGAACAAGGGTTATCACTGCTGATGTCAGATGGATCATGACTGAAAGCAGATTGATGTTTGTTTACCTGTGCCTTATTGAGCATGAGGAGGCTTTCGACTATGTGGATCATGACAAGCTATGGACAACATTAAGGAGAATGAGTATTTCAGACCACTTAGTTGTGCTCATGAGGAACCTGTATATAAACCAAGAGGCAGTTATTCAAACAGAACAAGGGGAACACCGAATCACTTAAAATTAGGAAAGGTGTGCAATAGGGTTGTATTCTTTCACCATACATATTCAATCTGCATGTGAAGCAAATAATCCGAGAAGATGAATTATATGAAGAAAAACATGGCATCAGGATTGGAGGAAGACTCATTAACAACTGTGGTATGTAGATAATACAACCCTGCTTGCTTAAAGCAAAAAGGACTAAAATATTTACTGATGAAAATCAAAGACAGCAGCCTTTGGTATGGGTTGCACCTCAATGTTTAAAAAAATAAAATTATATATATATATTCCTCATTGGACCAAAAAACAGCAGCCATAAAAATGGAGAAATGCATGAAGCTGTCAAAGACTTCATTTTGCTCAGATCAACCATCAACTCTCATAGAAGCATCAATCAAGAAATCAAACAATATATTGTAATAGGCAAATCTGCCACACAAGACCTCTTTAAAGGCATATTTAAAGAGCAAAGATGTCAGTTTGAAGACTAAGATGCACCTGAACCAAACCAAGACATTTTCAACAACCTCTTATCCTTGTCAAAGTTGGATAGTGAATAAGGAAGACCATAGAAGAATTGATGCATTTGGATTATAGTGTTGGAGGGAAATACTAAAAGTATCATGGACTACCAAAATAACAAACCAATCTCTTGGAAAAAGTATAACCAGAATGCTCATTTGAAACCAGAATGGCTAGACTTCTTCTCTCACACTTCAGACATATTATCAGTAGGGATAAGTCCTGGAGAAATATGTTTGGTAAAGCGTGGTACTATGGGTTAATGCGCTGGACTGCAAAGTCAGTTTGAACTCAAAATCAGTGATTCAAGCTCACCAGATGCTCCTTGGAATCCCTATATAGGGTCGCTATGGGTTGGAACCGACTCAATGGAACTCAACAACAACAGAGTGGAGGGTCAGAGAAAAAGAAGACGACCCCCAACAAGATGGACTGGCCAGTGGCAGCAGCAATGGGCTCAAACATAGCAATGATTTTGAGGTTGGCATATGACCGGGTACTATTTCATTCTGTTGTGCAGAGAGAGGACCGCTACTTGATGATACCTAACAACTATAACTGAGTCTTTGTGAGACAGTGTAGGATAAGCTCTAGACCATTTAAGTTCAGTTTGAACTACAAAGTTGGCAGTTCAAACCCACCAGCTGCTCCTTGGAAACCCTACACAGGGTCGCTATATGTAGGAACTGTTTGAAGGTACTTAACAACTACTTGTAAAGACTGAGTATCAAATTTTGTCAAACGCTTTTCCTTTTTAAATTATTTGATGCGATTGTTGTTGAAAATGTATACAACAAAACATACACTGATTCAACTATTTCTACATGTATGTTTCAGTAGCATTCATTATATTTAAGTTGTGCAACCATTCTTATCTTCCTTTTCCAAATTATTCCGCCACTATTAACACGTGCTTATGGCACTGTAGAATAAGTGCTAGCTAACTACAACTCGAAGTAATTGTTAAGTCCTGTGGAGTTGGTTTTGACTTCTAGAGACCCTCTATAGGGTTTCCAAGGCTTTAAATCTTTGCAGGAACAGAAAGTCTCATCTTCCTCTCATGGAAACCCTGTACAAGGCTGCTATGAACCGTAACGGATTTGACGGAACTTACCAACATCACTGACTCCTAAGTTTGTTCTCTAACCTTTTCAGTTGCTGTGATCAATTTGATCCCATGTAGATTGTTCTTTACAAGAGCAAAATGCTCAAGGCAGACATTATTCACTAGGTTAAGCTAAAATCTGTTTGGTTTAAAGACCTCAGGGGATATTCTTGGTTTAAAGTTCAACAATTATCTAAAGACAATAGTTTCAGGTGTTCAGCCAACCTCTTTGGCTCCTGAAAGTCTACATTCCATGAAAACTGTCAAATACTTTTCATGTGACAAGTGGAGACAGCCATATGATTTTTCTCCTTAGGACTACTATGGTACATTTTTCTTTTATTGTTCAAATTAAACAGCTTTATGAATTTGCAAAAGCATTTTACAGTAAAACTTTTTTTAATCATATAGCACTTAATAGGTGCATGTACACATGCATATTTCAAAAGACAAATAACAAATAAAACTGCTCTCAGTAAGCTACAGAAACAGACATGAGGGGGGAAAAAAACAGACATGAGTTGTTGTTAAGTGCCACAAAGCTGGCTTGACTCACAGTAACCCTGTATAGGGTTTCTGAGGAGCAGCTGGTAAGCTTGAACTACCAACCATGTGGTTCGTAGTCCAGTGCTTTCTCTACAGTGCCACACCATGAGTAGCACAAGAATAACATTAACAGCGAAGGAGAGTAACCACAGGATTATATTTTGTTTATGCAAACGGCTACCAGTTTCCATAAAAACACAAAAATATTTGTGCTCTACACTAATATATTCTACATTTAGAGTTTTCATCTTACAATCATAAAAAATAAGAAGAGAGGGAAATATATTGATTTATATAGACAGAGACACTGGATACACTATTTCTTAAGTTTTTTTTCTTACCCATTAACTTCTAAGCCCAAGTTTCCAAAAACTACAACATACCTTGAGAGAAAAGTACTATTTAAAAAAATAAATAAAAGCCCCACCATTCGACTATCTGGCTTATCTGACAAACTAGAGTGATACTAAGAAGACACCATCTAAAACTGCCCATTATCTTTAAAGCAGGATTTCACAAACAGTCGACCATATCATGGTACATAAGACAAATATTGAAAATAGATTTAATATTAAAACCATCTTTTAATTCCTAGATTAAACTATTGATCGTGATATTATTCAACTAATGTTTCAGATTTTTCTTCTAAATTCATAAGTGAGCCTGCCTCTATAGTCTTCTTCTTTTGTGCACACTCTTTGTAAAGCTTTGATATCAATGCTATCACTTGCTTCATTAAAAAATTGGGAATTATCCTTTTTCTATACTCAGGAACATTTTCAATGATATTAATTGGAATTATAAATTCCTTAAGAACTTAGTGAAACATCTGGGCCATGTACTTTTTGGGAGACAGTGCCTCCTTTGATCATTTTCTCAATCTTCTGGGGTCATTTTTGTAAATTATATTGTGTGTGGCACTGTGGGATAACACACTGGATTGCAAAATCATTTGAACTACAGGGTCAGTGGTTCAAACTCATCTTACCAGTCGCTCTTCAAAACCCTATATAGGGTCATTAATAATCAAAACTAACTTGATGGCACTTAACAACAACATTGTCCTATATAATCCTTAATTTTATACAAATTTTCTAAATTTTGTGTAAGTTGTTGTTAAGTACCATGGAGTCGGTTCCAACTCACAATGACCCTGCACAGAGTTTCCTAGGCTGCAGTTCTTTACGGGAGCACAAAGCCTCATCTTTCGCCCATGGAACAGCTGGTAGTTTCAAACTGCTGACCTTGTGGTTCACAGCCTGATTCATAACCACTATTCTATGCTACCAGAACTCCTTAGGTGTGGTCTAATCGATCCCAACTCAAAGCAACCCTGTTTAGGGTTTCTGAGGCTTAAAATCTTTACAGGGAGAGAAAGCCTCATCTTTCTCCCCTGGAGTGGTTAGTGAGCTTGAACTGTGGACCTTGTGGCTCACAGTCCCAGTGCTTATCATATGGAGCAACCGTGCTCCCCATATTTATATATATATATATATATATATATATATATATGTATGTATACATGGAGCTCTGGTAGCGTAGTGGTTACGAATCAGGCTGTGAACAGAAAGGTCAGCAGTTCGAAACTACCAGCTGTTCCACGGGAGAAAGATGAGGCATTCTGCTCCAGTAAAGATTTACAGCCTCGGAAACCCTGTAAAGGGTCACTATGAGTCAGAACTGACTCCACAGCATATAACAACAACACTACCAGAGCTCCATATATATACATAAATACATACATATATATATACGGGCTGCGAACCTTAAGGTCAGCGGTTCGAAACTACCAGCCGCTCCGCGGGAGAAAGATGAGGCTTTCTACTCCCGTAAAGATTTACACCCTCGGAAATCCTGTACAGGGTCGCTATGGGTCGGAACCGACTCGACGGCACTTAACAACAACAATATATATATAGTTAAGTGCCATTGAGCCGGTTCAACTCATAGCAACCCTATATAGGGTTTCCAAGGAGTAGCTGGTTGAGTTTGAACTACCAACCTTGCAGTTCAAACCAACCTTTCAACCCAATGCTTATCCTACAGCACCACACCAGGACTCCAATTCATGGAAAACTTCCACTATCTTTTAATTCTATCTTTCTATGGACAGTTTGACGTCCCATTCTACACACACACACACAGTCAAAAAGTATTGCTACAAAATTATAGCTACTATCATTAAGCAACAGGTGCATCACCGCTGGGCTCTTACTCAACCTGCTGGTGTCCATCTGCATAGTGTTCCTCAACAAATCTCTGTGCACAGTGGTTTCCCCAGCATGAACCTGACCCTGGTGTACTTCATGGTCAACTGGCTGGAGTTGTATATCTCCCAGAAGCTGAACATCTTCTCCCTTAAATATCTGCCACCCTCCAAACTCCTTCTCTTGGCTCTCAGCTTCTGTGGCTTCAATGTCTTCACCAACTTTATTTGCAGAGCACCACCAGAGGCACCTGTTAGCTGGTCAAGGCTATGATCACTACACCAGTCATCATAGCCCTCCAGCCTTTCTGGTACAAAAAGACTCCACGTGAGTGGTTATTGTTGTTGTTAAGTGCTGTTGAGCCAATTCCTACTCATAGCAACCTGTATAGGGTTTTTCCAAGGAGCCACTGGTGAATTTAAACTGCCAACCTTGTGGTTCAAACCGACCTTGCGACTGAGTGCTTACCCTACAGTGCCACATCAGGAAACTTTAGTTCACTGTTCTTGGTCCAAGACAGATCACAAAGATAAAGAAAATCTAGGCAATAAAATGAAGTCGATAGAACTGTGGACCCTGAAGATAGAGAACATACCTCTTTTTTTTTGGAGTTCTGGTGTGATGCTACAGAATAAGTCCAGTGCTGATCCTACAGTGCCTTAATAGGACTCAGTGTGTCTTTTTAAAAGAAAAAACACAAAGGGTCCAATTATAAACAGTGGCTTCTGAAGGGATCTGCTGGTAGACCAGTTAAATTCAAGATGGAGAGGTCAGCTCAGAAAGTTTTGACTATTGTGTTTTGGGATTTTATAAAGGGATAATTATGATAGATTTTTATCAAAGGACATAGGATGATCATGTATATATAT
>NW_006409106.1:163396-164067 GCF_000296735.1 Chrysochloris asiatica
GCCACGACGGTTTCTTCCCAGACCCAAAGAGTGGTCAAAGGTCACAGTCGCAGGTTCCTCCAGTCTCTTTCTGACCAGTAAGCTCATGTTTTGTTTTGTTTCAGATAATTGAGTTTTGATCTATACATTCTGCTGCTCCATCCAGTCCCTTCTTCTAATGTGATCCTTTGCAGAATAGTTGGTAGTGGTTGCTGAGCACCATCTTATTCTTCTGGTCTGAGAGTTGTGGAGACAGATGTTCACAAGTTCCATTATTCCATCAGACTGATTATAAACATCTTTAGTTTTTATCACTCTTCTTTCTTCTGCACATGGAGAGATCAGTAGCTGTATCTTAGATGACCACTAATGAACTTTTAATATCCCAAATGTTTCTCACCAGTGTAGGGTATAGACCGTTGTCTTTGTGGACAGTGTAGTGCCAGTGACCATGGTGTTCTCTTAGACCATGATCTTGAGCTTCCAGGTTGTTGTTGTTGTTGTTAAGTGCCATCGAGTCGGTTCCGACCCATAGCGACCCTGAACAGGGTTTCCGAGGCTATAAATCTTTACAGGAGCAGAAGGCCTCATCTTTCTTTCGCGGAGCAGCTGGTAGTATCGAACTACTTACTTTGCGGTTCGCAGCCCGATTTGTAACCACTACGCTACCAGAGCTTCCAGGTTGTTGTTGT
>NW_006409106.1:167869-168542 GCF_000296735.1 Chrysochloris asiatica
TGCTACAAATTCCCCTAGCTGTAAGCCTTCCAACCTTTAAATATTCCTTTATATGTGGTTCAGAGTTCTGGGACCATCCCCTGAGCCTGCTTGGTCCTGTATTCTGTGTTGTTGCTAATGGAGTTCCTTACTGCACTTCCACCCGATCTGCCATCTTGTTTGTTCTTGCAAAGACATTTTTGACTGTTGAAAGTAACTATGGTTTAACATTGCAAAGAATAGGAATTCCAGGACACTTTATGTGGAACCTGTATATACACTAAGAGGCAGTTCTTTGAACAGAACAAGGGGATGCTAAATGGTTTGAAATCAGAAATGGTGTACATAGAGTTGTATCCTTTCACAATATTCCATCTTTATGCTGAGAAAATGAGAATCTGAACTACATGAAATACATGGCGTCAGGATGGAGAACTGCTTATTAACTACCTGCAATATGCTGATGATACCACTTTGCTAAATGAAAGCAAAGGATTTAAGATACTTGCTGATCAAGTGGTCTTCAGTGTAGATTAAGGATTTAAGATACTTGCTGATCAAGTGGTCTTCAGTGTAGATTAAAATTCAATGTGAATAAAATAATCTTTACAACCATACTAAGCAGTCTCATGATAGAGAAAATATTTTAACGATTTCATTTTATTTGGACCTACAATCAAAGGAGCTCTGGTAG
>NW_006409106.1:168642-177756 GCF_000296735.1 Chrysochloris asiatica
CTTTAAAAAGTTCCTGTGCAGCAGATTTGCCCAATGCAATACGTCGTCTGATCTCTTGACAGCTGCTTCCATGAGTGTTGATAGTTGATCCAAGAAGAATGAAGTTCTTGACAACTTCAATCTTCCAGGTAGGAAGGGTTAATTACTCATGTACCCGTATCCTCTTTCAAAGTCTTGTATATCTGTGGGATATATAAATATATATGTACATGTTGTTGTTGTTGAGTTGGTTCTCACCCTTAATGATCCTGTGTAGGACTTGTAAGGAGCAGCTGATGATCTTGAACTGCTGATCTTACAGTTCAAACCTACATTGCAGTCCAGCACATTAACCTTCAGCGCCACACATATATGTAGATATATGTTGTTGTTAAGTGCCATCAAGTCTGTTCTGACTAATAATGACCCTATATAGGGTTTCTGAGGATCGGTTGGTGAGTTTGAACCTCCAACCTTGTGGTTCTAGCCGCCCTTGAGGTCGACTGCTTATCCAAGTTCCTATATATGAGTATACTTATACATGCATACACATATTCCACTCTTCTCCCATAGCCATTCTGCATGTGTCTCTGTCCACGTATCTACCTGCAGAACATTGGTGTTGCAAGGTTGTATACTATCACTATCACTATTCTCTTTATCACTCATAGATGAATGTGTCGTCACCTGCCTTCATCATTCTTCTGTCATCCCTCCTTTTTGTATATTGCCTTCCCTGTCACCTGAGGTGTGACACTGTGGATTAAACTGCAAGGTCGGTTTGAACCACATGGTCAGCAGTTTAAACTCAGTAGCTGCTTCTTGGAAACCCTATGCAGGGTCGCTGTGAGTCGGAACCAACACCATGGCACTAACAAGAATAACAGTTCTATAGCCAGTGAACTTCTTTCCCTTTCTTCCCACCCCTGTAAACCATCAAAGAATGTTTCTTTTTTCTCTTTCAAACTCAAATATATTTGTAGAATATACAAATATATTTGTTCTACTCTTCCTCTCTTGGAGATCTAATGCAATGTAGGATAAACAATGGACCGCAAAGTCAATTTGAACTTCAAGGTGGTGATTCAAATCCACTAACCACTCCTAGGAAACCCTACACAGGATCGCTATGAGTTGGAACCGACTTGACGGCACTTAACAACAACAACTTCCTCCCTTACCCATTCAGTCTATGTCTCAATCCATGTATCTTGCACATAGAACACCACTGTTTCAGGGTTTTGCATATATCACTGTTTAACTCTACCCCTTTTAGTTCATGCATACCTTCCTGTGTCTTCGCCTATCTTCATTATTCTTCTGATACCCTCCCTCTTCTTCACAGATTCTTTTAAGAAGTCTTAAGAAAATTGAAAACTGCATTGGTGAGACAAAGGCCAAGAAAGTTGTACTAAGGAATTTTTTCATCACAACAATGCACTTGTTCATACTGCAAAGATAGCAAGCGTTATCCTAGTAAGATAATTTTGTTGGGAAACTTTACCCATCCATCCTGTATCCCTGATCTTACCTCTTCAGACTTCATTTTGTTTCCAAAACTCCCTTGACGATGCTAAACTGCAATTTTGATATTTAAATTGAAGATCACAGAATTCTTTGAGGACAACTTGTAGATGTTAAGTGCCAGAGGGATGGAAACACCACCTTCATAAGTACATAGATCTACATGGAAGATTATTGAGAAACAATAGCTTCACATTTTGATACGATCCCGCCAATGGCTGAGCAGTGATCCAGCAAAGCCAGGGCCCTCCAACCTCAGGGAAGGAAGCCTGACCTGTCTCTGGCTGCCCTTCCCCTCCCCCTCTGTCACTGCTTCTTCACAGCCACCAGCCTCACCTCTCAGCCAAGGCGAGGCATGCACCCACTGGGTCTCGGGCCAGCAGACTCCTTAGCAGCACAGACATGCTCTACAGTTCTATCATATTTTGATACTTGATTTTACAATAAGGAGTCCTGGTGATACCATGGTTAAAGCACTCAACTGCCACCCAAAAGGTTAGCAATTCAAACCTACCATTCATTCTACAGGAGAAAGATGTGAGTATGCTTCTGTAGAGATATACAACCTCAGAAACACTATGGGGACAGTTCTTCTTACAGGGAAGCTATGAGATAAAACTGACTCAATGACAGTGCTTTTGCTTGGTCTGATTTTACAGGCTTTTAAAAAGTTTTCAGTGTTTTGTCTATTTTCTTTTCACATGGATATTTATAATCCTAATATTTAGAATAATTCTTATTTTTGTTCTATTAGTTCTTTATAAAACTCTTTTTTTTATGTTTTATTGTGAATTATGTGATAGTTTACATGGGAGAACACTAGTTTTACATTCAGCCTGTCGCATATGGTTTCATTGCCATGGTTACAATCCCCTCCATGCATCAGCAACCAACCAGAGGGTATACCCTGCGAGCCTGCCCCCCAGTCTTCAGCACACAATCCCTCTCCCTCTCTGGGTCTAAAGTCTCCAGCTGCTCCATCTCTCCACGTCATCTTCTCTGCCTCCATCTCTAGTGTCACTGCTTCTCTGGATAGAGCCCTGCTCTCCGCTCTTCTCCCTTGATGGTCCCTGGGACCTCCACTCCTAGACTGAAAAGTTAATCACTCCCCTTCTTGCTAAAAAAGTCTACCTTTACATTTCCAACTCTCACAATCAGTCCTGATAACAAATATTCACTATTATATCACAAGAGACCTAACCACATTTCCTTTCATTTGCCCCACCTAGACAGATTGGACACTACTTAGTCGAGATTCTACCTTCCTCCACGCCCTCTGGATCTATGCTTCCTCTTGAAAGTTTGTAAGCCAGTCACTTCTTGCCTTTGTAGCCCCCTCACTTTGGGTAGCCAATGTCCAAGTTGCCCATCCCTGTCTACCCTGTATATGGAAGGGGTGGGAATGATCCTTGCTGTAAAGATTTGTTCCCCCTTTGAGCTACTGAATCCAAAGGCGTAGGTCAAGTTCATCAAATTGTATCAGATTACTCTTTTTTTCCTCATCTTGCTTGTTGTAGTAATCAGTCAGTCTGCCTGTATTGTTTTGTATTTTTCCTGTCAGTCCTTCTTTTAAGTATCTTCTGTTCTTCTACCCACTCCAGGCTGGTCTGCCTGTTCTTTCAAGTGAAAATTTCACACTCTGAATATTCCGGATGCTGTTCAGGATTCCACCTATAGTCTTACATAATGCAGAGGCTCTGCAGGAAGCCTCCTTCACTAGGCATGTTGTAGCCCCATTTTAGGTATTCCAATCAGTTATAAGCAGAAGACGGACTTATAAGCTTTCTATGGTGATATTTCTGGCTATTCCTTTCTCTACCCCTCTAGTGTCTATTTTATAATGTCTCAATCCCTGTATCCCAGTATAGCTCTATCTTTGCTACTGTAACCTTTAATAATTTTATCTAATACCTTACTCATTTATTTATACTCCTAGTAGTAAACCATTAATGAAATTAAGTCTGTATAAACTTCTTACTGCCCACCCTTCTTGCACTACACAATTATAGTCAATAGTATTATCTTTCTCAGCGTTTACCTTTGTACTGTTAAATATGCTTATGCTTCCACTAACTGATTTGTCAGCTTAAAATTATGTCCTTTGACTCCCAGACACTACAGACGATGCAAGACACAAACTTGTTTTATCCCAACTTTCATCTCACTTTCTACTTCTCTAAATTTCTTAGTTACATTACTAATGTGTAAATTATTAGGACTGCTGTTGCTTGGTTAACTGTTGAGTCAATTCTGACTAATAACGACCCTTTGCATAACAGAATGAAACACTGCCCAGTCCTGTGCCAATCTTTAACTGCTGTTAGGTTTGAGTCCACTGTTACAATCACTGTGTCAATCCATTTTGTTGGGGGGTCTTTCTCTTTTTGATGATTATCTACTTTACTAAGCATAGTGTCTTTTTCCAAGCATTGGTCCTTCCTGACAACATGTCCAAAAAGCATGTGAGAGGAAGTCTTGCGATTCTGGTTTCCAAGAAGCGTTCTGACTATACTTCTTCCAAGACAGATTTGTTTGCTCTTCTAGCAGTCCATGGTACTTTCAATATTCTTCACCAACATCATAATTTAAATGTACTGATTCTTCCAAGATCTTCCCTATTCCTTATCCAACTTTCACATGAACTTGAGGCAAATGAAAATACCATGGCTTGGGTCAGATTCACTTTAGTCTTCAAACTGTCGTGTTTGCTATTTATGCTATTTATACTAAAAAGTCTTTTGCAGCAGATTTGCAATATTTCTTTTGATTTCTTGACTGCTGCTTTTATGAGCATTGATTGTGGAGCCAAGTAAAAAGTATTTGACAACTTCAATCTTTTTTTTTTCAGTTTATCATGATGTTATTTATTGGTCTAGTGAGGGTTTTCATTTTTTTCACAATGAGGTGCATTGTAAAGATATATTAGGATATTCAACATTAAAATTTTATTCTTTTTCCTTATTCCCACTTTTATTTTTAGCTCAAGTCAGTAGTTAAATCTACCCAATGCTCTCCAATAGTACTTTTGTCAATTTCTCTAGTCACTTATACAGGATAAAGCTCATCTTCTAAAAGTTTCCTTAATAAATTTAAGAGGGTATTAGACTAACAACATGCCCCAGGTTCTTTTATGTTCAAAGCTGTGTACAGTGTCTATATTTGAAGAATATTTTACAGAAGATAAAAATAAGGTAAAGAAAGATCAAATAGCTTGTACATGCTACTAAAGGGCAAAGTATAGCTTCAAAGTTCAAGCTTTTGTTCCTTATAACAAGCTGAGGTACTCAATTTTCAATCAGAAGAAACACTAACAATTAGAGACAATGGCAATACAATTATACCAAGGATGGTGATATCAAGAGAACATCTTTTAGAAACTGTGTGAGACTAGAGAAAAGTAGGATCAAGAGGTTACATCCTATGGTTAAAAGAATGGCCTGTGGAGTCAATCCTAGATGTTCATACTGGCTGTGCTATTTATTAGATAGGATACCTTGAACACAGTCGTGGTGTGGTACTGTGGTTAATGCACTGGACTGCAAAGTCACTTTGAACCACAAGGTCAGTGGTTCAGCTCACCAGCCAGCACCTTGGTATCTATGGGGCAGAACAGACTCAATGGCACTTAGCAACAAGTCTCAGTTTTTACATTTATAAAATGGCAATAAAAGTGTCTACCTAACGAAATGTTGCATAGTTTAAGTAAAATATTTCATACAGGGATAGCAAAAATAGCTGGTACATACGATAATAATCTTTTTAATATGTTACTTTTTTAAAATGACTATTATTCCCATGAGATTAATCTGTGTGACGCTGTGGATTAATGTGCTGGGCTGCAAGGTCGACGCACTTAACAACAATCAAGAAAACAAAGCGTCACATGTAGTTTCTAAGATTATTGAGGGGGGGAGAAATACTTTCTAAGAAGTAAAAAAAGGAGCCTATTTTCTTTACATAAAATGTCCTCTTCTTCCTTCAGCCAAGCACGTGACCTAAGCTTTAATAATTATGTACTTTAAGTCCTAATTCCTTAAGGAAAATTGCCCTGATGAACCAATCTACATCAATCTATATAATCTCTTAACTGTTTATGTTTGCTCATACTATATTCTAAAGACTTTATAATAATAATAATAATAAATATTATAATAATAATAAATAAAATATAATAATAATAATAAAGTGCTTTGTCCTATCTTAACAAAAAAATTTAGTGTTTACTTTTAGCACAACTGCCTCTTTTACCAACTGTTTTATGTATCATCTTGTCCTATCAATTAGACAATAATGCTTTTTTTCAATCAGGTGTTTCAACTTTTACCCTTTTGGGATGGGCTCAACCAAAAAATTTATAGTGTTTACTTTTAGCACATATGGTTCATATATTTTCAATTGCCTCTTTTACCACCTGTTGTATGTATCATCTTGTCCTATCAAATAGACAATAATGCTTTTTTTCAATCAGGTGTTTCAACTTTTACCCTTTTGGGATGGGCTCAACTGTTTAGCATTAGTACATGGTGGTGGTGGCTATGTGCCGTGGAGTCAGTTCCAACTCATAGCAACCCTGTACAGGATTTCTGAGGCTGTAAATCTTTACGGGAGCAGAAAGCCTCATCTTTCTCCCACAGAACAGCTGCTAGTTTCAAACTGCTGACCCTGAAGTTATTGTTGTTAAATGCCATCGAGTCAGTTCCGACCCACAGTGACCATGCACAGGGTTTCCGAGGCCGTAAATCTTTACGGGAGCAGAAAGCCTCATCTTTCTCCCGCGGAGCAGCTGGTAGTTTCGAATGGCTGACCTTGCAGTTCGCAGCCCATTTCGTAACCACTACTGCTACCACTCGATGGCACTTAACAACAACAACAACAACTGCTACCAGAGCTCCTTAGATAAGATACACAGAAAGTTTTATTTGACTGGTTCTGCATGCTTAAATTTAAGGGAATACAGAGTGATGTGCTAGAAAAACCATTTTTAAGTAAAACATTTCATTTTTACATTGTTAACTATTTGAAGGACCCTTTCCATTTAAAAATAAGGTAAAGCACTCCTAGTGTGGCGCTGTGGGTTGATGTGCCAGACTACAAAGCCGTTTGAACTGCAAGTTCAGCAGTTCAAGCTCACCAGCTGCTCCTCGGAAACCCTTTGCAGGATCACTATGGGTTGGAACCGACTCACTGGCACTTCACAACAACAATAACAACTCTTAGAAGGAGACTTGGTAGTGTCGTGGATTACAAGCTGGACTGCTAACGGCAAGGTCAGCAGGAGAAAAATATGGCTTTCTGCTTCCATGAAGATGTACGGCCTTGGAAAACCTATACAAGGTCACTAAGAGTCAGAACTGACTTGGTAACACACAACTACCACCATCAGATGTTAAAAAGGATTTTATATAATGCCTTCAGAATGATTTCTAAAACAAAGAAAAAAGAGATACATATAATACTTTTTTAATTGAACAGAATTACACACTATCTCTAAGAGCAAAGGTACACAAGAGCTACCTAATTCATGAACACTTGGTTAATATGTAACATTTACTGTAAAAAAGAGAAATTCACAAGAACCTAAAATAGTTATGAAGAAAGTCAAAGCATTTGTATCTTTGTACTCAATGTTCCACCAGAAGTAGTTTCACTTAACTAACCTGTACTGAACACAAAGTATTAGGAATAGCTGTTCTTTTCAATTTACAGATTTCCTTCTCTTATGTTACTAGTTTCAAAAAAGAATATGCTTATATAAAATTAAGCAGTATAATTCTAAACCCATCCACCAAAAACTACGGATGTGGGTAACAGTATAAACTCCTAACTACAGAGACACTTCAAGCTATCCAAAAGCCCAAAAGTTCTAGTCTAAAAACCCTTTGATTCTAGAGTTAACTAAGAGGTGACGGGAAATCAAGGAATACAGAAAGAAAAAACAAAACCAAAACACTGAAAAAGATAGTCAATTCTAAAAAAAATTTGATATGCACGCACAAAAACCCGTCTGATATGCTACAAGGACCAGGTTGTAATAGCCGATTAAATACAGTTACAGTTGCTGACAAAGACAAACGGATTTGTTTCCTGTCGTTAAAAAAGGTATTTTTAGAGGAAGGATCAATCACAGACCCTATAGCATCAATACAACTTTATAAAGTCCCGTGGCAAAAGAATTCCATTAACTCACAAGTGCAGGCAATATTTTGACTTATTTTAACAACCGATGTGTAATTTAACCTCTTCATGTAACAATTTATTAGCAAAATCCTGCAACACTTTCCGACACTTCCTACGAAACAGAGACTGCGACTGCCGACATTGTCCTTAAAATAATCCAATCCTGGCAAAATGACAGTCACCTTCAGTTCAAACCGGCGAACCTTTAGAACAGGCAACAGCTCAAATACAAACAAAAAAATCAGAATCAAACAACAAAGTCAACCAAAGTAACCCTAAGGTTTGTTTCCTTCCTACGCCCTTGGGACCGCACCTCTTTGTGCACAAGAGTCCAAAGGTCTCCTAACCTCAGACCCCAGGAACCTGCCCAGCTGGGACTCCCCAGCGGACACTCCAGTCGTAAGCCTCCGGGAAGCTCCCGGGCCGCAGGAGAAACGCCAGCGAAGGCCGACAGGCACGATCCCCAAGCAGTGCGGGGGGCAGACGTTGTTGGGCCGGGCCCCAAATGAAGACCAGAGGCGCGCCGCCAGCGACCGGGCCTCGGACCGGGGGGGCCAATCGGGGATAAGGCCAGGATCCCAGCTTTGGGCCCCAGCTCTATCGCTAGGCCCAGGGAAGAGCGAAGAGAGGAAGAGAGAAGAGTCGGACTCACCTAAAGAGGACCCTCGGCGACCAGTTCCTATGTGAACGCGGCGCTCGTCAACTCGCCCAACCTTCGCCACTGCCCCTCCTCCCCGGTCCGGGGACACCTCCACGTTCCGCTCCAACGTGGCAGCCGCAGCCCCGCCCGGCGGGCCAGCCAACGCTTCCGGGAGCTACGCCCCGCCCCGTCCGGTTCCACGCGCTGCCCGCTGCGGAATTTCCGGAAGCGGTGAGGCCACTGGGCCGAAACCCTAGATTTCCCTAGCGACGCTGCAGCTCCATGGCTGACTTCAACACCTTGCATGCGGTTGAGGTTAGGGTCTGTCAGGGAGAGGGGGTGACCAGAGCTTTGAGACATGGAATGGGTTTGCTGGATGATGCGATCAGGAGGACCACAGTCCACTGGAATGCCACGTAGCACTCCCTAGTCCTGTGAGGCCTCAGCAGCACCAACTACACCTGACAAAACCACATGAAAATCGGGCACAGGGACCTGATTACTATAATTTGTGCTTGGTTTTTAAAATTGCTTGTTTGGTTCTACCATATTGCGGTTGGAAAGAATTTGTTTAAAACTAAACAACCGTTGTACCCAAAGGCACACATTGTTTCTGAAAATTGTCCAAATACAGACAGACCTCAGAGATATTGGAAGTTGGGTTCCAAAACACCAATAAAGCAAGTCATACAATTTTTTTCGGTTCCCAGTGTTATGCCCAGAATTCAGGGTCCCCAAAGACCACCCAGGAGCCGTGTACCGATGCAAATACATAAGGGTTGTTTAATTAAGCT
>NW_006409106.1:177856-178619 GCF_000296735.1 Chrysochloris asiatica
ATTGTTTGGACCTCTTTCTGTAGGTTTTGAATTGTTTCCAATGCTGTATCTCTCTTATTTGATTGTTCCTGTAGTGTTTTCCTGACTTTTTCCTTATTTTTCTCAACTCCATTATAAAGTATTTTGATATATTTTATAATCATTTTTCTGAATTCCTTCTCAGGCATTTCCAAAGCCTGCCCATCTTCCAGTATGAAGTGTAGGTCTACCTAAAGATCATTTGTCTCAGTCACTTTATCTTGTTTCTGTACATATGCTGGTATGGTCACCTGTTTCTGTTTCTTGGGCATATTCATTAGTTAGCTATGGCCTTAATACTTAGATGGTTGTGTGTTTTGGTATTTTTTTATGCTTTCTGATTGCCTCCAGGTATATGTGATCAGGAGATGGACTTCCCTTTTCACTCTTCTTCCTGAGAAATTTAAAGATGCCACTGTTGGTGGTTGTGACGTAACTCAGGTTTTAATTTTTGACCTGTTTCTTTTTAAGTCTGCCTGTCCCACTTCACAACCCCCATTCAGGACTTTTTTCTTGGTGTTAAACAATTGGCTGACTGTGGTCGTTTTGCACTGCCTTTTGGTTTTTTGCTTTGTTTTGTTTTGTTTTGTTTTAATTTAAGGTTTTTATTGTGGATTGAGTGAAAATTTACAGGTCACATCATCAGTTTCACATTCAACAATTCATATAACTTGTTTCATTACATTGACTACAATCCCCTTCATATACCATCAGTTAAAAGTATTTATCCACTTTAGCTTTTTTT
>NW_006409106.1:179319-182941 GCF_000296735.1 Chrysochloris asiatica
AGAATCTTATCCCCATCTCCTTTCACCAGACCTGTATAGACAAGATGAGAACTATTTAATGGGGATTCTACCTTGCCCCACACACTCTGAAACTAGACTCCCTCTTGAAAGCTTGTAAGCCAATCACTTTGTACTTTTATAGTCCTCCCTCACTCCATTTACGTAGCCAATATCTAAGTTGCCTGTCGCTATCAACCTTGCATACAGAGGGAATAGAATTGATACTTGATGTGAAGACTCCTTCCCTCTCATTTGGTACTTTGAGCTACTACATCGATAAGTATAGGTCAAGTTCCTCATATTGTAGCAATTTATACTTACTTCCTTTATCAAAATTTTTTTATTTTCCTCTAGTCGAGTTCTGATTATCAAGCCATTGAGGCTAGGTCAGATGGGTACTATCTTCAAGTTTGGGTATTCTTGTGCATCTCTGCTCACTCATATCAGCTGGAGGCTTCACTCTTATCTCTAGCCCTCCATGGCTAGGTCCTTGTCCATGGGTTCAGGAATCCCCAGGTCTCACCATACTTCAGCCCAACCAGCCTTTCCTCTTCTGTCATCTCCAGGTCAACCCTAGTCTATGGAATAGGGTTGAACTCAGCCCATATCTTCATTGCTGCTGTTCCCCCTCTTCCACTCAGCAGTAAACCAGCGTAGTTACCAGCAAGCTTACATGCCTGCTTATGTGTTCCCTTTGAGTTTCAGTCTTGGAGCAGGGTTTGTCCTGAGGGACTTGATTGCTTGCATTGATGGTTCCCTGGTTAACACCCTGCTTGTTCCTGTAGTAGCCAATCAGACTGCAGTTTTTGATTTTTATTTTTTCCTGCTGGTCTTTCTTTCAAGAAGTATCTTCTGTTCCTCTAGCTGTTCCAGCCTGGTGTGCTTGTCCTTTCATGTGGTCCCACCTCAGAAGGTTCTGGGTGGGGTTCAGGATTCCACCTCAGGTCTTATACTCTGCAAAGGCTCTGCAAGAAACCTATTTAACTGGGCAAGTTCTGGCACCCTTTTTAGGTATTCTAATCAGTTATAGGCTAAAGACAGACTTACAAGTTTTCTGTAATCATGTCTCCCAATGTTCTTTGCAATCCACTCAAGTGTGTATTTTACAATTGTAGGCAAGGGAAACCAATATTCATAAGACAGTCAATTATCTTAACATTATTTACCTTCTTTTACCCTTTCAGACTATGCCTTGAAGCCTGTATCACAGACCCCTGTTTTTCCAAGATTAAGCATATGTCACTATTTACCTCTGTTCTATTTAGCTCATGCAAATTTGCCTGAGTGTTCTCCTATCTACCTTTTTCTTCCATCCCCCTCCTCCTTACTGTGTATTGCTATCCCCAACACCTGAACTATGGTTTGTCTGCCCCCTCCCCATCCCTTTCTTCTGGTGGGTAGTGTTTTAAACATGCAGTAGCATTATGAAAATGTTTGAAATACTGTGAAAATTATCAAAATATGATACAACATAAGCACATTCTATTGGAAAATGCTAAGACTTGCTGGATACAGGGTAGCTACCAACCTCTAATTGGTAAAAACAAAACAAACCACAGTATCAGAAGGGCAATAAAACAACATATCCCAGTATATAAAATGATAACAGTTGCCATTCAAATCTCATATGTTGTGCACTAGATCTACATCCATATGGTTTTTATGATTGTGACCTTTTGGGAATGATCACAGAGCTTTTCTTCCAAGGAGAATTTAATGTGAGTTCAAACTGACAAATGTTTAGTAGTCCAAGGTTTAAGGGTTTACACCACCCAAGGATTCCATCCAAATACATAGGGGAATTGAAATGACAACTGACTTGCTACTCCAGAGTTATCGATGGGATGAGGGGCATTCTAGCTGGCATTCCTTGGTATATATTAGCACTTATGCTCTGACACTGGTGCCCTACTTAGTTTGATCAGTCCAACAACCCATTAGGTATATTACCTAGACTTCCTTTTTTTAGTACAAAGAATTTTTTTTACAGCAAAGCAAGTAAAACCAAAGGAAAATGATTTGCTGCAATAGCTGAACTAGATTCAATGCAGGTCTAACTACTAGATCAGTTCTATTACTCCTATCATTCAAATTCAGCTACTGTCCCTAAAGTCTTTGTTGGAGGTATTCTCTTGTAAACTGAAAGCAAAATATAAGTACTAATGAGCAGAAATACTTTTTTTCTTTTTCTTTCTCTTTCTTTTTCTTAAGTTTTATTGTGAATTGAATGATAGTTTACAAGGGAGAGCATCAACTTTACATTCATCCTATTGTATTTCACTTCATTGCAATGATTACAAATCCCCTCCATGCATCATTATTCAACAGCATTTGCTTCCATTCCTTCTGGGGTTTTTTTTGGATGTACACCGAAGCACTTAGGAATATATAACCATTCAAACAACTGAAGGGTTTGTCCTGCAAGCCTGCCCCTCAGCTGCCAGCACACAGTCCCTCTCCCTCCTTGAGTCTAGGGTCCCTACCGCTCCATCTCGCCACATCATCGTCTCTGCCTCCATCTCTGGCATCACTGCTTCTCTGGATAGGATCCTGCACTCCCCCTTCTCCATTGATGGTCCCAGGGTCCTCTGCTCCTGGATTGCAAGATCAACCACTCCCCTCCTTTTGTTACAAAAGGTGTACCTTTACATTTGCAACATTCACAACCAGTCCTGATAACAATTATTCACTATTGAACCACAAGAATCATCCCCATCCCCTTTCACCAGCCCTGTCTAGAGAGGTTGGGAATAATCCAGTGGAGATTCTACCTTCCCCCCACACCCTTTGAAACTAGGCTCCCTCTTGAAAGCTAGTAAGTCAGTCACTTCTTGCCTTTATAGCACCCCATTTTGGGTAGCCAATGTGTAAGTTGCCCATCCCACTCAATCCTGTGTACCGAGGGGGTAGGAATGATCCTTGCTGTAAAGATTTGTTCCCTCTTTTAAACTACTACATTTGTAAGTATAGGTCAAGTTCATCAATTGTAGCGGATTACACTTTTTTTCTCTTCGTTCTTCCTCTAGTCAAGTTCAAATGGGTACTATCTGCAAATATGGGTGTTCTTGTACATCTCCCCTCACTTCATATAAGCTGGATGCTTTGCTTTCCACTTTAGTCGTCTGGCCTCAGGAGTTCCCAGGTCTCACTATACTGCTGGCCAACCAGGCCTGAATCCAGGTTGACAGGACTCTATTGAACGTGGTCGGACTTAGCTCACAACTTCATTGCTGTTTCCCCCCACTTCCCATTATCAGTAGACCAACATGGTCACCAGCCAGATTACACGTGGAGCAGAAATAGTTTTTATACTCACTGGCCTCTTCTCCACACCCTATGAGTCAGTTTTGTTTTTTTAAAAAAAAGTGCATTTCTGTTTGACTAAAATAGACTGACTCAAGCATATTACTAATTTATAACCATTCATGTAAACAGGGAACTGCCAGAAACTCTAGCTGAACTCAGAAGAGGATGTGGAACAAGGATTATGGCTGCTTGATCAGATGGATCTTGGCTTAAAGAGAATACCAGAAAAGATGTTTGTGTTTCATTGAATGCAAAGACATTATTTATTTTGTTGTTGTTGTTGTCAGGTGCCATCGAGTCGGAACCGACTCATAGC
>NW_006409106.1:189416-202724 GCF_000296735.1 Chrysochloris asiatica
TTTTTTTTGTTATTGTGAATTGAGTGAAGGTTTAGATAGTCAGCATTACATTCAATAAATTATGTACTTTGTTTCATCTCAATGATTGTAATCCCCTTCATTCAATACCAGTTATCCCACATACTTTTGGGCTTCCACTCTATACACCTTCCCATCACTTCTCAACTGTGCCCTTAGGTAAATGGTGCCCTTTTGATTTGGAATGATTGCCCATTCCACAATGAGCATACTTTGCTAATACTGTTGTCTACTCTACATACCTATCTACTGCTCTTTCTGTCCAGTAAGCCTGATCTTTTTTTTTTTTTTTCAGTTCGGTTCCATATTCTTTCTAATGTGATCCCTTTCATAGTGGTTCAAATTGACCTTACAGTCCAATACTTATCCTACAGTGGATTTCTACTGTTAAGTGCACTTGAATCAGTTCAGATGCATATCAACTGTATATAGGGTTTTCTAAGAGTGGCTGGCGAGCTTGAACCGCTGACCCTACAGTTCAAACCGACCTTGCAGTCTAGCACATTAGCATGCACTGCCATACCAGGACTCCATCACATTAAGAGTGAGTTAATTGTTTGACCAAATATTTTAAGTGTCACTGAATTGCTTCCGACTCATAACCCTGTATGGGTTCCCAAGGAGCAGCTATTGAGTTTGAATTGCCGACCTTGCAGTTCATTTTTACCTTGTGATCCAGTGCTTATCCTACAGGACTCTGCGCGCAAAGGGAGCAAGGTAATTTTTAAGTTGGCAATTTTCTACAGCCCATGAATGTTATAAATTTTGGCAGAAAAAAGGTTTCCTACCCCTGCATTAGTCCACTGGACAGATTCCAAGCCTCTTCAGTTCTCATCACTCTTCTGCACACAGAGACCAATAGTTGCACCGTAGATGGCTGCTCATGAGCTTTTAAGATCCCAGATGCTACTCACCAAAGTAGGATGTTGAACATTATCTTTGCGGACTACATTATGCCAACTGATTAAGTATCATAGACTCATAATAATGACACTGTATAGTTTCTGAGGAGCAGCTGGTGGGTTTTAACGGCTGATCTGTGGTGTCCCCTTAAACTCTGGTCCTGAAATCACAGGCCCACTAACTCATTGTTTGTTAGATGCCATTGAGTCGATACCGACTCATGGCAACCCTATGCACAACAGAACAATTTCTGCTTTTTGATTATCTTCAGTTTTCATTTTGCCTGCTGTATGCTCATCATAGATGTGTTTGCAGCTAAGTATCCAGTGACAATACTCTTTCAAACCCTTTTATGATTGTGGGTATACACCCACTCTTCCTCCCAAACCTTTTTAGCTTGTTTATACACGTTATTTCCTGCAGAAGACTACTCCAAAGCTGTATATACAACATTTTACTTCTACCTTTGGAGTCCTAGTGTGGTATTATAGGATAAGCACTAGGCCACAAGGTGTCAGTTCGAACTCACCAGCTGCTACTCAGAAACCCTCTACAGGTCGATGAACCAGAACCGATACCAGGGCACCTACCTACACTTTAGCCCTCACATACATGTCATTATTCTTCTGCCAACCTCTCCTGTACATTGCCCTCCCTGTCACTAGAGTTAACATGTTTACTCTTTTGTCATTTAATTTCTCTCCTTTCTCTGGTAACCACAAAGGTATCATTTTGAAAGGTAGGGTATGCTGACCTAAGCCATGGTATTTTCAATCAGCTCATATTCATATGAAAGCTAGACAGTAAGACCAGAAAATAATTGATGCATTTGAATTAATGTTGGTGGAGAATACTTATGGAAGAACCAGTCCCTAAAAAAGGACATCATGCTTGGCAAAGTGGAGAGTGAGCAAGAGGAAGACCCCCAAAGAGATGAAATGACATAATGACTGCAATGGGCTCAAACATAACTGTGATCATGACAGTGTTTCATTGTTAGGGCTGATTCACCAGTACCTAACAACTTTTGTGATCCAATGGCAGAATTGAGTATTGTGATAAGGACCATATAGGCAATAAAGTCTAAAAAATACACTTAATACTCCAATGACATTCAATAATACAAACTTTTATTGCAAAGTTTTGAGACAGTAGCATACAAAGGCAATATTGGAAGTAGATGTTAAATAACCAATTACTATAAGGAACTCTACAGCCTCGGAAACCCTGTACACAGTGGCTATGTGTCAGAACCAACTCCACAGCACAGCAAGGATAGAATGTAGTTTTTTTCTAGACTTGAAATACATTTGGGTTAAATTTAACTAACTTGTTTCAAAGGCACATACACCATCCATGCTTTCACCAAGTAAGCTGAAACTCTCAATAATCTCTGATTGTCCCATGACCTCTAAAATGCCAATCAATGTTTTATTGTTGGTTATAAATATATGGTAAAAACAATGTATTCAATACCTTGTAATATAAAAATTAGAAACATTAACACTAAAGTATTCCTATTTCTTTGCCAAAAAAAAAAAAATAATAGATTGAAACTTGTCATACTGAACTTAATGGAGGCAGTTCTCTCATGATCTGGAGCTAGCATCTTTTCTATGCGTTGGCAAATTACCCATCTTTAAAAAAGTTTGGATCAGGGTGGGGATTGGACACAGGAGAGCTTGGGTGCTAGGAAGGGGGGCAATATACAGGGAGGGAGAGGGAAGTGGAGAAACGAGGCAGATGGGAGAATAATTGCGCATGTTCGAAAGGGCTGAAAAAAAAAGTTTGGATCAGCTCTCAGAAATCTTATTCTCTATACTCTCAGTGTTATGGAAAATGCCTGAAAGTCTTATTTCACGTAATACTTTTCGCTAGTATCACTACTTCTGAGACATCTTCACAATCTCTTTTCCTCACGTGGCTTTCTGTCCATTCCAGTGCAAATGAAACTGAAAGAGAATAAAGCAACTTTATTTTTTATATTCATCATACTTTTCCACTATGGCCTATACTGCAGCTTCACGAAAGCCTGGGGCCTTTGTCCTATCTTCATTTGCTTTTGCCATTTTCAAATCTTTGCTGCCTTTTGTCATTGTTCCTGAACTGAAATGCAGATACTCAGAAGTAGTGGTCACTCACGAACAGACTTCGATAAAAGTGACATGACTGATTACACACCATGATATACATCCATTTTCCACATAATCTGTGGACTAAAAACTAGCAGCAATGTTTGTACTTTATACAACTACTCAATTAGTGTTCTGGTAAGTGAAATGTTATCTATGTCTTGGGAAACTGATGCTATACCAGAACTGTGCAAGGACTACCTGTACGTAAAAAGAGAAATGAGTTCATAAAAGTCAACTTTTAATCCAATTTGGGCAACATTTAGGCAAGCCCAGTCCTAGATCAAATGAAAACTGAAGTATTTCTAAATGGAATAATATCAAGATTGAATTACTATTTGTAGATAATGTAATCGAAAAACTTCCAAGTTGAGATTTATAGATAATCCAAAGACACTGAGTTTAGGCCCTTTCTTTTACATTTCAAAAATCTTGGGCTTTCATAGAGACACTAAAGGTCTGCAAACAGTAAAGCTGTGGCAAAAATAATCAAGACAAAAAAGTATGTGTAAACAACTTGTTCCATAGCTGTTAGTACCAGGTTTATATTTCAGCAACACGTATTCCGTTAATGACATTTAATTTTTATTAAGATCTGTATGTATAGGGTTCCCACGGACTAACTGGTGAATTTCAACTGCGAACCTTGCCATTAGCAGTCCAGTGCTTATCTTACAGCACCACGCCTGGACTCTTATACACAGTCCTCAAATTTGAGAAAAGCCCCAAGATAACATATCTAATTAAGAGCAGAACCAATATCAGATTTAACAGTTTCCTATCAACTTTTAATCTATTCTTGAACAAAGCTTAAGTTATAGGATTGTCCATAGGAACATCTGAGTCTTTACAGTACAGAATATTCAATAGGTGGTGGTGGTGGTTATGTAAGTAAATCTAAAACCTGGAACATATACAAAAAAACCCCCCTGATTTGGAAAACTGTATTTCCAAACATACTTAACACTATCGTTATACTCAAATAAACATAAATTTCTTCACTCAAGATATGTTGTATTCTTTTGTCAAAAATAATTAAATTCATAAACCTCTTACCTTATATAAATTGTCAAATTATGGGTCAGAAAAAACGGCCAAATTTTGTTCTCTACAAAAAACACCCTTTTATTTTATTCAATTTTATTCCTAAAAGGAAAAAGATTCAGACAAATCTATGCAGAAATCACATCACATTCATTAACTAAAAATTTTTTTCCCATAATGTCCTCATCCACATACATTAATCACAACAAATCATGATGTGAACAGCAGTGGAAAAGATTTAATCATTGGACACATTTTCTCCTCGTTTTGATCTTAAGTGCTAGTCACGAATTTTACATTGATCTTTTAAAACTACATATAATAAATGTACATTTCTAGGAATGATTTCACTCAATGGCACGTAACAAAGGCAGAACAGTTAAGATAGTCAAATAATTATGACTGGGTAAAAAAGGCCTTGGGACAAAGATGATTTTAATTTTATTATCACATATGCTTTGCACAGATTGACTTAATGCTATCTTGGAAGTGTCATCTTGCCAGAATCAAGCCTACTAAGAGTTGCTAAGTGCCACTGAGTTGGTTCTGACTCATAACGACCATGTATAGGGTTTCCAAGGAGCAGCTTGGGTTTGAACTGCTGACCTTGTGGTTCGCAGTCCAGTGCTGTACTACAGTGTCACACAATAAATGCAACCTGAAGGTATACCTTAATATGTTCCAGAACTCTGTTGCTTCTCTCCACAATATGAATACCTTTGTCACTGAGCTGTTGTTGCTACTTGTCATCGAGCCCATACTCACAGAAACTCTAAGCACAACAGAAACACTGCCCAATCCTGCTCCCACCTCACAATCGTTGCTGAGTCTGAGCCCACTGTGCCAATCCATCTCGTTGGGGAGTGTGTGTGTGTGGGTCCTTCCTCTTTTTCTCCAACCCTCCACTGTACCAAACATGAGCTCTTCCCTTCTCCATTGTCACTGAGAGTTTCCCAATGATCAGCAGTGATGACTAGAAAAGACTCAGAGGATTACAAATCTCAGGCATATAGTTAACTGGGACCATTCTGACTGTCTAACAAAACTGCTCTTCTGCTCACAAGTAGGCTCAGACGCCCATTGAGGGGAGAGAAGAAACAGAAAGAGAAATAAGAAACCAAGACAGGAACACCAATAGTGGTGGTAACGTTAAGTGTTGTCAAATTGGTTCTGACCACTAGCAACTGCTGTGGCACTGTGGGTTAATGAGCCAGACTGCAAAGCCATTTGAACTGCAAGGTCAGCAGTTCAGGGTCACCTGCTTCTCCTCGGAAACCCTATACAGGGTCGCTATGGGTCGGAACTGACTCATTGGCACTTAACAACATAGGGTTTACAAAAAGCAGCTGGTCAGCTTGAACCACTGACCTTGTGGTTCAAACCAACCTTGCAGTCCAGTGCATTAACCCACAGAGCCAGTAGCAACAGAAAATAATCTAGAACATCTATCTATCCATAAAAGAATGACAGGAAAGGGAGCTATGTTGCTTCTAGAAGACTATGGTTAAGTGCCATCAAGTTGGTTCTGACCCTTATTGATGGTGTATAGGGTTTCCAAGGAGTGGCTTTTAGCCGCCGACCCGGTATTTCAAACTAACCTCGCAGCTTATCCTACAGCGCCACATCAGGATAATTTTTTTCCCCCCTCTAAAAAAAGTGTGTATATTGTTGTCAAGCACCATCAAGTCGGTTATGATTTACAGCGATCCTGTAGAGGGATCTGAGGCAATTCAAACGCACCAGCTGCTCTCAGAAATCCTCTACAGGATCATGATAAAGTACTATTGAGTTGGTTCTGACTTAACCACATTAAGACTCAAGAAATATGCATGATACTAGTTCACTTTGTTGTTAAAGTGCTGTTGAGTTGGTTCTGACCCAGAGCAACCCTGTATAGGGTTTCCAAGGAGTAGCTGTTGAACTTGAACTGCTGACCTTGCAGTTTAAATGACTTTGCAGTCTGGCGCATTAACCCACAGTGCCAGACCAGGACACTAGTTCACTTAGCTGCTGATAAATCTGCAATAAATTTGAAGTAACACGATTTGTCAAAGCAGGACTCCAATATGGCCCCTCAACATCTCACATCTCTTGGAATGCAGACCTTGTATAGTCTCCTATACTTTATTAGGATTGATGTTTGTGATTAATAAGGTACGACAGAAGTAATGACAAATGTCATGTACTAGACTAGATTGTAAGATTGAAGTGTAACAATATAGGATAAACACTGGATTCAAGGTCAATTTGAACCACAAGGCTAGTGGTTCAAACTCACTAGCCACTCCTCAAAAATCCTGTACAAGGTAGTTAAATGTAGAGATACCAAGTGTTTGCTGTTTTAAGCTGCTACATTTTGGGACAATTTGTTATGCTAAAATTTGGGGCAATAAATAACAAATCACAATCTATCTAAAAAAGTAAAACATACAATTTATCAATTAACTAAAAGGTCTAAAAATTTGGACAAAGAATTTGATTAAGATACTTGTACTTGATCACTAGTCATTTCAAAACCCAAAAACTCTCTGAAATAAAAACTCAAGAGGCCAGTTAATAGGTTTTAAATCATAAAATAATTTATAAATTCACTTGGTTTGTTTACAATCCTCCATTTCCAAGTCACTATTACTGTGCTAGGAATACTTAATACATTTAAAACAGAAAGATATATACCTCCCCTGCATGCTTCAAATTATCTTCTACAATCCAGGTATTTTTCCTGCATCTTCAAGAATATAATTCCTGAGAAGAAGATTTTTATTTAAATTATTTTGTGCAATAACCAATGCCTTCTAAAAAAAAAATCTTTATAGTTTACATATCCTCATTTAAATATTCAATAATCACAACGGTTCATTATGTGAACAGCAGTGAAAATGTTTAATCACTGGATATGAAGTTACTTAAGGAAGCAAAAGTATAACCAAATGATCAAACTGCCACTCATTACCATCAGTAAAACAAAGTAAACAAAAAAAATCACACAAATATCACTCAAGAGATGATTCTATCTATAAAAACTACATATTTCCTTAGCTAGAAATACACAAAGAAAATCTAAAGTACATTGGTTATTTATATTTAATTAGGCCTACAAACAGGTAAGCAAATCTGTTCTGCTACAATGTATTTCTCAGAAACTCATCTGTAAGTAATAATCAGAAAAATGTCAGTAGAACAAATGCTGACCTGGCAGGAGGAGTACTTTCCACAGTATCTTAACAAAACGGAAAAAGGAGTGCCTGTACCCGAGGGAGGCTTCCTTTATTTCAAGAGGGATCTCCCCATTTTAACAGCAACACTGTTAGCCCAGGACTCTTGGTGTGGCACTGTAAAATAAGCACTGGACTGTGAACCACACGGCCTGTGGTTCAAGCTCACCAGCTGCTCCTCTGAAACACTATACAGGGTTGCTATGGGTCGGAACCAACTCGATGGCACTTAAAAGCCAGCAAAGGACCATCTCCAAGGAGCCCGAGTGATGCTGCAAGATAAACACGGGACGGCTAACCAGAAGGCCAGCAGTTCAAACCCAGTAGCCACTGCACAGGAGAGATGTTTCTGATTCTGTACAGATTTACAGCTTAGGAAACCCAATACAAGGTTGTTATGAATCAGAAGAGTCTACAGCAGTGGGGTTTGGTGTTGATGCTGAGGTAAGCTGTCTGCTCCCATACTGACTTATAGCCTCAGATACGCTGTTAAAGGTTCACTACTGAGTCAAAATCAACTGGATGGCAGTGGGTTTATAAGGTAGACTCCATTTGGGGAATGGGGTGGCATATAAGCATTCTCAAACCAAAACATTTGCCTGAGACTCATGGTCATCCCATGTGTATCAGAGTAGAACTATATTCCATGAAGTTTTCAATGGCTGTGATCTTTTCTAAGTAGATCACCAGGATTTTCTTCAAAAGTGCCTATGGGTGAATTTGAGCAGAAAGCCTTTTTGGTTAATAGCTGAGCACAACCTACAACAGCACTCCCTTGATAGTAAAGCAACAATCTCTGCCACACCAGGACTCCATGACAAAAATCCATTATGTCTATTTGTGTGCCAAGGACTGAAAAGATAAAGCACTAGTCAAAAAAGAAAACAACCCAAATATCCCTCAAATGATGGCAAAAAAGAGATACAATGGTGTGTTGTTTAGTCAGCAATAGAAACAGAGTACCAATAAATGCTACAATACGGATTAGCCTTGAAGACATTATGCAGATTGTAAAATTCAGTCATAAAGTCCATTGCTGCTGCTGCTGTGTGCCTTGGAGTTGGTTCTGACTCATAGTGACCCTGTACAGGGTTTCCGAGGCTGTAAATCTTTACGTGAGCAGAAAGCCTCATCTTTCTCCCGTGGAACAGCTGGCAGTTTCGAACTGCTAACCCTGAGGTTGGTAGCCTGATTTGTAACCACTAGGTTACCAGAACTCCTTCATAAAGTCCATATGTGTCTATAAATGTGAGATGTCCACAACTGGTAAACTGATAGCGAAAAAGTACATTAATGGCTGCCAGGGAATTGGGGGGATAGGGTTAAGTGCAAAGACAAAGGGATTTCTTTTTGCAGAGATTAAAAAATGTTCTAAAAGTGGGCTGCTTACTGCTAGAAAGCCATTTTCCACACACAATCCTCTGCAGGGCAGTTTCCCAAAGTTCAAAGACTACCCTTAAGCCACGTGTCTTCTTCGTTAGCCAACTACAGAAGCACAAGCTCTTTTTAATTTCATGGGAAGGAGAAAGAAAGTGTGAAATAGGAAACAGCTGTGCAAAAGTAATACCTTGATAGGAAATCTTTTTTGGCTGGCAGCTGGGAAAAAAAAAAACACAGCACCCTTGTTAAGGCTTGGAAATGCTGGAATCATCTTTGTGAGCCACAGATGGCACTGGAAAATATAATACATAATAGAAACTTCGTTAGCCTCGTTTTTCTACGAAAACTGAAATCATATTTATGCCTTAGCTGTATAGAGTTTAAGACGCTACTCTAATAAATCTTGTCACTTCTGAAAGCTATCCTCGATTTCCCAGCACCCCCAATCAAAACCCTTCCCGTTTCTCAAGCCCCCACTACTGACCTGTACTGTCGAGTTCCTACCAGAGCGTGAGTGTACCCGAGGGACCCAGGCACTTACCTCAGTTCCCTCTGCATTTCCCCAACGCGCCAAGATGTCTTCTGGAGTCACATACTTACAACTTGCAATGGCCAAAGCTCCTACGTTATCTGCGTATCATGTAGCTTCAAAATAAAATACAAGGAAATCAGCATTTTAGTAAATAAATTACTGAGCTTTTTGCCCGACTTTGCTTTCATTTCTAGGGGGGGGAGCCACATTTAGCCCTCTTTCTCATTGTCATTTAGAGGTCGCACCTTAGACCCATCGGTATGGTCCTGGATTCGCTTCCACTGTATGTTGTAACTCTCCACTTCTCATTCTTAATTTCGACTTCCCAAGAGGCGTGATGGCGACGGATTAAGCTAACATAAATGAATACAAAAGCGGAACCATCACGACGCACCCAAATCCCACAAGCCACCCTCGAAAAAGCCGGGAGCGAGTAACTAAGTAATCCTCTTGAAGCCCTTCCGATTGGCTGTCGCGACACGACGTAGCCAATGACTGGCCACGACGTCAAGCGCAGCGCCTGCGGAGAGGAAGGGTGGGCGTCCCTCGCGTTTAAAGCCCGCCTTTCTCTACAAATAAAGGTCCTAGCCGCCGTGTCAACAGGCGGAGCTAAGTTCAACGTGGTTCATACTCCCACGGCTTCTTGGAAAGTGAAGCCCCACGTAGCAAGAAGATGACCCGAAGTTGCTCTGCAGTGGGCTGCAGCACCCGCGACACCGTGCTGAGCAGGGAGCTCGGCCTCTCCTTTCACCAGTGCGTGTGAGAGCAGCCTCCGAGCAGTTTTTATTCCCAGCAGAGCTTGGCTGGGAAGTAGGCCGCGGTGGGGCGGGGCCGGGGCGTGCGTCGCTCCGTAGGCAGGACTTGTTGCGACGTGCATAACGTGCGACGAGGCTAGAGAACAAGGTTCTTGCCACATTTTGCGTTCAATGTTCTCTTCAAATTGCTGCGTGTCTCTCCTTGCGCCTTGCCTGCTGGTTGGCTGGCTGTATGCGGTGGAGTCGGTTCCGACTCATAGAGACCCTGTATAGGGTTTCCGAGGCTGTAAATCTTTACGGGAGCAGAGTGCCTTATCTTTTTTCTCGCGGAACAGCTGGTAGTTTCGAACTGCTGACCTTGTGGTTCACAGCCCGATTCATAACCACTAGTCTACCAGAGCTCTTTCGCGGGTTGCCTAGTGGCTCTTAAAGAGCTTCATTCTTAAAAAGTGAAAGGACTCCTGCCTTCTTTCAGGTTCTTATTTAAACTGAGGAGACAGGAAGGGCGTTTGGGATAGCAATATAGCATCTGAGCACGAGTCCAGACCTGAGTTTTCCCCAGTACAACCTGGCATTGCAAGTTGTTCAGTAGCATTAGTTGATTTCTGTAAGGCCAGTCATGTTCCTGCTGGGTTTGATCATGGCAAGGAAGCTTTATTTGGCTGAAGAATGGAGCAAAAATTCAAAACAAACGATTGGAACTGATGTCTAAGGTCCAGATTGGTAAATGGTAAAGGTCATCAAGTCGTGTTGAAGGCACAGTGTAAGGTAGAAAGGGTAAACAGTGAAGAGACGGGCTTCAAAAAGAGGTAGTCCGCTAAAAGGTAGGGGAGGCCTGGTTGCGCCATGGATAAAATGTTCAACTGCTAAACAAAGATGTTGGAAGTTGAACCCACCATCTCTTTTGGGTTAGAAAGATGTGGCAATCTGTCCCTGGGAATATTTGCAGCCTTGGAAACCCTATTGGGCAGTTCCTTATCCTTTAGGGTCCTTATGAGTCAGAATTGACTGCAAGGTAATGGGTTGTTTTTTTTGGGGGGGGGTGAGAGGGTGTTACTCGAGGGTAATGGAAGATGCAAAGAGTTTAAGAAAATGTAAAATCATATTTATGAGACATCAAAAAGTGTTTGGGTACAGGTGGTGTTTGAATTGGGCTTGAACCGTGGAAGGTGGGGATGGGAGGTGGATAGTGATTTAGGAAGATTACCAAAATTCACTTCTGTGGAGTTGATTGTGATTCATCTTCACCCTATATAGGGTTTTGAGACTATAAATCCTTAGGAGAGCATACAGCCTTATTTTTCTCCCAGGGAGCTGCTGGTGGGTGGGTTTGCACTGCCGACCTCCTGGACCAGTGCTTACCTTTAAATAAATGTAAAGAAATGGAAAGTACACATAGTAAAAAGGTAACGAGGGACAAAAGAAAAAAAAAAATTCAGTCCAGTTAAGGAGTTTGAGGAGTTCTGGTGTGGCGGTGTGGGCTAATGCACTGCACTGTAAGGTCAGTTTGAACCACAAAGTTGGCAGTTCAAGGTCACCAGCTGCCCTTTGGAAACCCTGTACAGGGTTGCTATTAGTCAACCAAATCAACAGCATTTAACAACAACAAGGAGTTTCATGGGTCCTGGAATGGCACTGTAGGAAAGGCTCAGGTCTGTGAACCTCACCTTCAGCAGTTCAAACCTACCAGCTGTTCCTCGAAAACCAACTCAGCATCATGTAACAACGAGTTTCTACTCTGCAGTCACTTTTCTGTTGTTTTGTTTTTTGAAATAAGATCAGGTAAGTTTAGTTGGTTAAACTTCATATCAAAAAGTTAAATAATAAATGGGTTTATACAACACATTTCTGTAATATATTTTTATGTTAATAGAGTTTTAATATGATTGTTGTAGATTTCCAACTGATACCATACAGCGCTCAAAATGGATCAGGGCTGTTAATCGTGTGGACCCCAGAAGCAAAAAGATTTGGATCCCAGGACCAGGTGCTATACTGTGTTCTAAGCATTTTCAAGAAAGTGACTTTGAGTCATATGGCATAAGAAGAAAGTTGAAGAAAGGAGCTGTGCCTTCTATTTCTCTATACAAGGTATTGTTGTTGTTGTTGTTGTTAGGTGCCCTCGAGTCTGTGCCGATTCACAGTGACCCTTTGTACAAGAGAATAAAACATTCCCCAGTCCTGTGCCACCCTTAAAATTGTTATGTTTGAGCCCATTGTTGCAGCCATTGTGTCAGTCCATCTTTTTGAGGGTCTCCCTCTTTTTTAACTGGCGCTCTACGTATCAACTTCTTTTCCAGGCACTAGTCCCTTATAATACCATGTTCAAAGCACATGAAACAAAGTCTCGCCATCCTTGCTTCTAAGGAACATTTTGGTTGTACTTCTTTCAAGACAGATTTGTTAGTTCTTTGGGAAGTCCATGGTAATTTCAGTATTCTTCACCATCACCATAATTCAAATGCATTACTTCTCTAGTCTTCCATATTCATTGTCCATCTTTTACATGCATATATTGTTGTTGTTAAGTGCCATAGAGTTAGTTCCTACTCATAGTCACCCTGTGTAGGGTTTCTGAGAAGTGACCGGTGAGTTTCAACCACCAAACCTGAGGTTAACTGTCCAATGTTTATCTTACAGTGGCATACCAGGACTCTGAGGCATTTGAAAATACTTTAGTTCTCAAAGTGACACCTTTGCTCTTTAACACTTTAAGGAGGTCTTTTGAAGATTTGCCTAAAGCAATAAATCATTTGATTCTTGACTGCTGCTTTCATGAACATTAATTGTGGATCCAAGTACACAGAAAGGTACAATTGTTGTTTTTGTTAGGTGCCGTCTAGTTGATTCTGACTCATAGTAACCCTATGTACAATAGACGAAAAACTGCATAGTCTTAAATCCGCCTCACAGTTGTTACATTTGAGCCCGTTATGCTGTCTCTGTGTGAGCCCATCTCCTTGAGGGTCTTCCTCTTTCATTGACCCTCCACTTTATCAAGCATGATATATTTCTCCACGGTCTGATTCTTTCTGAGAATATGTCCGAAGAACAAGAGATGGAGTCTTGCCATCCTTGATTGTAAGGAGCACTCTGGCTGCTCTTCTTTCATGACAGAGTTGTCTGTTCTTCTGGCAGTCTATGGTACTTTCAATATTCTTTGCCAACACTGTAATAAAATACATCAATTCTTCTGTAGTCTAACCTATTCATTGTCCAACTTGGATATTCATATGTGGTGACTGAAGATATCAGTGCTTGTCATTGGGTCGGTACTGACTCATAGTAACCCTATGCACAACAGAATGAAACACTGCCCGGTCCTGGGC
>NW_006409106.1:202824-204160 GCF_000296735.1 Chrysochloris asiatica
TTTTTTTTTTTTTTTATCTTTCTCTAGTTGAGTCCTGATTATCAAGCCATCAAGGCTAGGTCGAATGAGTAATGTGTGCAAGTTTGGGTGTTCTTGTGCATCTCCCCTCACTTTGTATCAACTAGATGCTTCACTCTCAGCTCTAGCCCTCTGTGGCTATGTCCTTGTCCATGGGCTCAAGTGTCCCCGGGTCTCACCACACTTTGTACCAAACAGTTCTTCCTCTTCTCTCTCTTATCTCCAGGTCAGTGGGAGTCTATGGAATGTGGTTGAACTCAGCCCATTTCTTCATTGCTGCCTTTCCCCCTCTTCCACTCACCAGTAGACCAATGTGGTCATCAGTAAGTTTACATGGCTGCTCATGTGTTTCCTTTGAGTTTCAGTCTTAGAGGGGGATTTGTCCTGAAGTAACTTGATTGCTTGCCTTGATGGCTTCCTGCTGAACAGCTTGCGTATTCTTATACTAGCCAGTCATTCTGCCATTTTTGGCTTGTTTATTTCCTGATGATCTTTCTTTGAAGATGTATCTTCTGTTGCTCTAGCTGTTCCAGGCTGGTCTGCTTGTCCTTTCTAATGGAAATGTCCCATCTCAGAATGTTATGGATGAGGCTCAGGATTCCTAAGGTCCTATACACTGCAAAGGCTCTGCAAGAGGCAAGCTGTAGAACCCCTTTTAGGTATTCCAATCAGTTATAGACTAAAGACGGAGTTACAAGTTTTCTGTATGTTTCCCAACATTCCTTTCTGTCCCACTCTAGTGTCTGTTTTACAACAGTAGGCAAGGGAAACCAATATTCATGAGACAGTCAAGCATCTTAGTATTATTTCCCCTCTTCAAACTATGCCTAGATCCCTGTATCACAGAGCCCTGTTGTTCCAAGGATGAGCATGAATCACTATTTACCTCTGTCCCATTTAGCCCATGCAAACCTGTCTTAGTGTTCCCCTATCTATCTTGTTCTTCCACCTCCTCCCCCTTCTTGTATTGCCCTCCCCAACACCCAAACTATGATGTGTCTGTCCCCTACCCTGTGCTCTACCATTGCCTCCCTCCACCTCCCCCTAAACCCTCCACCCCAACCCCACCCTTGTAATTACCTTATATTCCATTAACTTCTCTCTATTTAAGACAGTCTATTTTATCCTGTAATCTACTTGACCTTACCACCTGGATATCTGTTCCTATGTGTTCACATTTGTTCACATTGTAATTGTTTTGATCATAAACTGACCTCCCAGATCCTCTGAATTTGTTCTTATAGTTTTATTCTGTTCTTGACTCTTCCATTTGTTGATTGAGTTCTGGGTGGTGCTGTGTCAGTCTCTAGTTGTTATC
>NW_006409106.1:209980-221845 GCF_000296735.1 Chrysochloris asiatica
TGCAATATGTCGTTTGATTTCTTGACTGCTGCTTCCATGAGTGTTGATGGTTGATCCAAGAAGAATGAAGTCCTTGACAACTTCAATCTTTTCTTTATTGGTAAGAATGCTGTTTATTGGGCCAGTGATGAAGATTTTTGTTTTATTACTAGTAAGCCCACACTATTGAGATGCAATCAATACCGAATGCTGTGGTCTTTGATCTTCATCAGTAAGTATTTTAAGTCCTCTTCACTTTCAGCAAGCAAGCAACCTGCATGTTGCAGGTTGTTATTGAGTGCTTGGGACAGGTGTATCTTAGTAGTCCTCAGACTTCTTTGCTCTTTAACATTTTAAAAATGTCTTTTGCAGGAGATTTACCTAATGCAATGCAAATTTTGATTCTTTTTTGTTTTTTTTCGGAGGGGGGACATTTTATTGTGAATTGAGTGAAGGTTTGCAGAACAGATCGTCAGTTTTACATTCAACAGATCATACACTTTATTTTATCTCAATGACTGCAATCACCTCCATTATTCCACTTCTCCCTGTGGTGCCTGTTTCCATTTGACCCTCCTTCAAACCCCTCTGAATCTGTCCCCAGGTAAATGTTGCCCTTTTTGTCTTGAATGGTTGATTATTCCATGGTGAGCATACCTCACTAGTATTGTTCTGCCCTATATATCTATCCCTTACTTGGTTGAAAATTGGGCCAAGAGAGTGAGTTTTGTTCCAGACTTAAAGGGCAGCCAAGGGCCATAGTCTCGGGTTGCTCCAGTCTGTTTCTGACTAGTAAGCCCACGCTATTTTATAATTTTGAGTATTGTTCCACATTGTCTCCCATTCTATCTGGAACCTTCTAATGTGATCTCGTTCAGAGCAGTTGGCAGTGGTAGCCAGGCACCATCTAGTTCTTCTGGTCTCCGAGTCATGGAGACTGATGTTCACATGTTCCATTAGTCCATTGGACAAATTGATTCCAAGCGTCTTCAATTCTCATCACTCTTCCTTCTTCTACACATGGAGAGACTAATAGTTGCCCCTTAAATGGCCACTCATGAGCTTTTATGATTCTAGTCACTACTCACCAAAGTAGGATGTAGAACACTGTGTTTGTGGGTTAAGCCAATTGACTATGATGTCCCCCAGGACTATGGTCCTGAGACCCAAAGCCTAGCAATTTGTTGCCTCAAGATATTTGGTAATGTCCATGTTTCATCATTTTGTCCCGTGTGTGCTATACCACATTTATAGGTAATGTTTGCCGCAAAGGTAAATAGCCATGTATAAACATTCTCCTTCAAACCCTAATTTTTGTGATACCCCCACTCTCCCTCCCATACCTGGTCAGCCTGTGTGTCTGTCCATGCATCTATGTGCAGAACACTGTTTCAGGGTTGTGTATATAACACAATTTACCTCTGTCACTTTTAAATCTTGCATACTTCCCTGTGTTTTCATCTCTCTTCATCAGTCTTCTGCCAACCTGTCTTCCCTGCCATCTTGTCGATGTACTGCTGCAACCATTTTTAAATTATCTTCAGCAAGATTTTATTTGTATGTGATATTAATGATATTGTTTAATTATTTTTGCATTCCATTGCCTCAACTTTTCAAATTTCTTTGGCATGGGCACAAATATAGATCTCTTCCAATTGGTTGGCCAGGTAGCTGTCTTCCAGATTTCTTGGCATAGACTAGTGAACACCTCCCACTCTATATCAGTTGAAACACTTTCATTTATATTCTGTCAGTTACTGGAGCCTTGCTTTTCACCAATGCCTTCAGTGCTTCTTGGACTTCTTCCTTCAATATCATCGGTTCTTGATCATATGCTACCACTTCAAATAGTAGAGCATCAACCAATTCTTTTTGGTACAGTAACTCTGTGTATTTCTTTCATCTTATTTTGACTTCTTCATTATTTAATATTTTACTCATAGAGTCCCTCAATATCATAAGTCAAGGCTTGAATTTTTTTACAGTTCTTTCAACTTGACAAATGCTGAGCATATTATTTCCTTTTGGTTTTCTAGGTCTTTGCACATTTCATTATAAGACTTGACTTTGTCTTGCTGAGCTACCCTTTGAAATTTTCTGTTCAGCTCTTTTGCTTCATAATTTCTTCTACTTACTTTAGCTTGTATACAATCAAAAGCAAATTTTTAAGAGTCTCTTTTGATGTCCATTTTGGTCTTTTCTTTCTAATTAATGACCTTTTGCTTTCTTCAAATATGATGTTCCTAATATCCCACAACTCTTCTGGCTTTTAGTCATTGATGCATCAAATCTGTTCTTGAAATGGTCACTAAATTCAAATAGCATATATTCAAGGTCACATTTTGGCTCTTATGGACTTTAATTTTTCTTAGCTCCAGTCTGAACATGCGTATGAACAATTGATTGTCTATTCCACAGTCAACCCGTGACCTTATTTTGGCTGAGGTATAGGTGAAAGCAAAGCTAAATTTATAGAGGGCTTCAAAAACTGAGAAAATCCATGATCTTTTCATTCAATTTTTCCATGAACTTTTTGAAGCTCTTGTATAATATTAGCATCTCCTTAGAGCCTCATTAAAAAAAAAATGCTGTGTATAAATGTACATCATTTGTATAATTATAAAGGCTACTAACTAAGCACAAAAGTCTCTAGATATACATACATAGCCTTAGAATTCAGGGTTTTGTAAAGTGCATGAGAAAAGTTTATAATACTTGGAAATTACTTACCCTTTTTCACAGTTCTTCCCAGTGTTATTGATCATATCCAAAAATGTGCATAGTTATTATAGAAAGAAGTATGCAGAACATAGGAGGATTTTTATGAATCAGTCATCAGTATTGGTGTTTACATTCCTGTTTCTTCTGATTATTTTTATTTTATCCTTTCACTCCCTAGCCATAGCCCTGGTTCATGCCTCAATTACTTTCTGCATAGTTTGCAGTAATCATCTGTTTTATCCTGACACTAGCCTTACCTTCCTTTTATTCGCTGGTGTTTCCTTCTAACAGTATTGTTTTATGTTATTCCCCTACTGAGAAGTATATAAACCCAACCCACTGCTGTTAAATCAGTTCCAACCCTACAGGACAAAGTCAAGCTGTTCCTTAGCGTCTCTGAGACTGTCAGTCTTTATAGGAGCAGACAACCTCATCTTTTCTCTTGGAGTGACTGGTATGTTTGAATCCCCAACACTTAACACTTAACCCACTGCACTACCAGGGCTCCTTTTGGAAGTATATTTTTGTTGTTAAGTGCCGTTGAGTTGGTTTTGACTCATAGTGATCCTGTATAAGGTTTCCAAGGAGCACCTGCTGGGTTTGAAATGCCAACCTTGTGGTCCTACATTGCCACACCTGAGGTCAAATCCAAACTGATAATTAGAAGTTTCAAGTGGTTCGTATTAATTTAGTTGTGCATTTCCAGTTGCCTTGAATACTCTTTGGAACCACATATACCTACCTATATGATAAAGAATCCTAAGGTGTAGTACAAATTGTTAACCCATTCAGCTGCTAACTGAAAAATTGAAAGTTCCATTCTACCCAGGAGTGCCTTGGAAGAAAGGCCTGGTGTTATATTTCTGGAAAATGAGCCATTGAAAATGCTATGGATCATAGTTCTCCTTTAACACACTTGGGTTGCCATGACTTGGATTTGATTCTATGATATCTGGTCTGCTTGTGGTAAATACACCTGCTTTTGGCCATCTAAGGCACAGCATTAAGGCACAGCAGCTAGTTTCTTCACCTGGAGCAACAAAGAAAGAATCATTAGAAATAGAAATATATGGAATGTGTGGGTAATTGCCTTCATGCAATCAGACTTCATTGCCTAGCTAGCATTATTGAACATTTGGTACAATCTTTGAATCTTAAAGATATTCCCCGAAGTCTTCTTAAAACCAAACAGTAGTTTAGCTTACTTAACTAGTAAAGAATGTTTGCCTGGAACATTAATGCTCTTTTAAGATCTTGTTTGATAACAGCAACTTGAAAGATTGGGTAGGAAACTTATGAAGCAGTGAGTTTAGGTTTATTGGAAGAGGAATAATTTGGAAAAGCAGGCTGAGAATGGCTGTACAACTTGAAGAATGTAATCAGTGCCATTGCATTGTCCCATGTCAAAGCTGTTGATTTGGTGTATTTCTGTTGTGTATATTCTCAACGACAGCAACAAAAATCAATAAATTGTTTTTTAAGTTTGAACTGTTTTTATGCTTTTGTATAAAATCAATACTAAACAAAAATGCCCAACATGATGCAATCAGATCGATTTCAACTTACCACGACCCTGTGTGTTAAAGAGCAAAACTGTTCCACACAGTTTTCTTGTTTATAATCTTCATGGAAGCAAGTTGCTAGGCCTTTCTTCAGCAGTATCACTGTGGAGGTTCATGCCACTAGCTTTTTGGTTAGTAGTCAAGTACAAACCCTTTGTGCTTCCCAGGGACCTAAAATCAATTTTGGTTAAGTGCTATCAAGTTGGTTCCAACTCATAGTTATTCCGTGTAGGGTTTCCAAGAAGCGTACTGGTAGTTGTGGTACTCTGGTAGCGTGGTGGTGATGACTGTGTGCCGTGGAGTCACTTCCTACTCACAGTGACCCTGTACAGGGTTTCCGAGGCTGTAAATCTTTACGGGAGCAGAATGCCTCGTCTTTCTCCCACGGAACAGCTGGTAGTTTCTAACTGCTGACCTTGCGGTTCACAGCCCAGTTCATAACCACTATGGTTTTTATGCTCTGGTAGCATAGTGTTACAAATCGGGCTGTTAATCTCAAGGACAGCAGTTCGAAACTACCAGCTGTTCTGCGGGAGAAAGATGAGGCATTCTGCTCCCGTAAAGATTTACAGCCTCGTAAACCCTGTAACAGGATTGCTATGAGTTGGAACAGACTCCATGGCGCACCACCACCACTGGTAGTTAGCAGGCCAGTGCTTATTCTACAGTGCCACACCAGTACTTCAAAATCAGTAATTGCTACCAATTATTGAGACACCTACTATGATATGAATTGGGCTGCTAATCTCATAGTCTGTAGTTTGAAACTACCAGCTGTTCTGCTGGGGAAAGATGAGGCTTTTTGCTCCTGCAAAGATTTACAGCCTTGGAAACTCTGTACAGGGTTGCTATGAGTCAGAACTGACTCCACAGCACATAACAACAACTGTGATTCAGGAATCTTGGTGTGGTGCTGTGGCTAATGTGCTGGACTGCAAAGTCAGTTTGAACCATAAAGGTTGGTGGTTCAAGCTCACCAGCTGCTCCTTGGAAACCCTGTATAGGGTCACTGTGAGTCAGAACCAACTCGATGGCACTTAACACTATGATTCAAGCATTGCACTCAAGAGATACACATAAATGATTTTATCTTCAGAACATCCTTATACTACTGTCTGCATTTTACAGATGAGGCAAGGGAATGTGTGGCTAATTGGGTTTATATACTTCCGAATAGAAGAATGATATAAACAATCCTGAAGGAAAGAAACATCAATGAATAAGGTGGTTGGTAAGTGCCAGCACATAGCAACCCTGTATAGGGTTTCTGAAGAGTGGCTGGTGAGTTTGAACTGCTGACCTTGCAGTTCAAACCAACCTTGCAATCCAGCACATTAACCTGCAGAGCCACACCAGAGGTTAAATGACAGTTAATAAATGATGGACTGTAGAATAAGCACTAGACTGCTAACCTTAAGGTAGTTCAAACCCTGCCTCTCTTTGGAAACTACGCAGGTTTGCAATGCGTTGGAACCCACTTGATGACACACAATCACCACCACATTATATTGTGTTACGGTTTCTTCAAAGCTTACATCCATGAAGCCTTCCCAAATTCCCACCACCTTATTTATTCATTTATTTATATTATAAACTGAGTGATAGTCTACATGGGCTTTACACCATCGTTTGATTACAATGATTACAATGTCTTCCATGAATCATCATTCAACAGTATTTGTTTCCATTCCCTCTGTTTTGTTTTTTTTTTGGGGGGTGGGTGGGAGGTGGGGAGATGTACATAAACACACTCAAGAATACATATAATAATTTAAACAACTAAAGGGCACATTCTGCAAGCCTGCCTCATGGCTGCCATCACTCAGTCCCTCTCTTTCCATGAGTCTAGAGTCCTCAGCTGCTGCCTCTCTCCATGTCCTCATCTCTGCCACCACCTATGTTACCACCACCTTTTTCTAGTTAAGATGCCCTTGTGGTGCAGTAGTTAAAGAGCTCAGCTCCTAACTGAAAGGTTGGAGGTTTGAACCCACCAGCTGCTCTGCAAGAGAAAAATATGGCAGTCTGCTTAAGTAAAGAACCTTGGAAACTCTGTGAGGCAAAATTGACTTGGGTGGGTTGTTTGGGGTTTTTTTGTGTCTTTTTTTCTAATTAATCATTTCATAAACTTTTCAATATCATGTTAATATTTCTGCACGGTACAGTAAGTCTATATGCTTGCTTGCATTGTCTTCTTGATTGTATTTTTCTTTTTTAATTTTGGTTATGATCATATCTTTTATAACCAACTCTCCACAGTAACTAGGTTAATACATTGCATTCAGTGGTATTTTATACCTAATCAATTATGTGATGACATATAACACAGTCTTAATTCTAAATTTCTGTCATAGGTTCCTCAAGCTGCACACCTTAAAGGTAAAGCAAAACAGAAAATTCTCAGACAGCCACTTCCAGATGATTCTGAAGAAGTTACTACTGAGGACCATAACTATAGCTTAAGGAGACCATTGACAGTAGGTGCAGAGAAACTGGCTGAAGTACAACAAATGTTACAAGTGTCCAAAAAGAGACTTATTTCTGTCAAAAACTATAGGATGATAAAGAAGAGAAAGGGCTTGCAGTTAATTGATGCACTTGTAGAAGAGAAACTGCTTTCTGAAGAAACAGAGTGTCTGCTGCGAGCACAGTTTTCAGGTATTTTCACCAATAATTTGCACTATTTACAAATTAGCTCTTTATTTCTTTATAATCCTGTTGAATATATTTACTGTTGTCTATGAAAATATGCTTTTAACTGAAAGTAAAGTGTCAGCTGTAGAAGTATATATAGAGAAGAATGCAAAGTAATAGCTCAAATTCTTTTATATTTTAGTTTTCCGATTGTAAAAGTAATGTTTAGTATAGAAAACAAAAAAAAGGATGAAAATAACCCTTAATTCTACTACCCGAAGATGAGATCCTATGGCGTACCCAGTATTTTCAGTTTTTTTAAATAACATCTTGGCTACATATGATAAGCACTGGACTACAAACCAGAGAGTTAGTGGTTCGAGCCTACCAGCAGCTCCACAGAAGAAAGATAAGACTTTCTGCTTCTGCGTAGATTTTTTTTCCTTCCCGCAAAGACTTAAAATCCTCTGAAACTCAATACAGGGTCACTCTGCTCTGGAACCAACTCAATGATACTGAACACACACCCATACTACTACAAATTCTTTATAAACAGTTATAATTGCTATGTAATTTCTTAGTGTTTTTGCAATGGAGCTTAACTAGTTTGTTAAATTTCTCTGAACTTCAAACTTTCTTGAGTCTGAATTAAAAAAAAATTTTATAGAGTAAATATAAAAATCTATTAAAAGAATAGAATACTCTTTGTGAACCAGGACATTTGAAGAAAGGCAAAGTAAGAATTGATAACTTATTTGTTTGATGAAAAGGAGTAGGTCTTTTGGACTTAGATTTTTTTTAAAGTTACATCATGTTACTCGACAGGAATAGATATCTCCAAAAGGGAGAATATTATCTTTCAAAGAGGGGAAGAGGTAATAAATAGAGTCTCACTAGAAACAAAAGTATTTTTCCCTCTCATAAGGTAAGCTGTGTAGTTTGAATAGTACCTTTTCTTCCAAAATGTTTCTTGTATCTAATTTGCATCCTCAGATAAATCATGGTGATGGTGGTGGTTATGTGCCAAAGAGTTGGTTATTTCTAGTGACCCTGTATAGTTTCCAAGACTATTAATCTGTACAGGAGCAGAAAGCTTCATCTTTCTTCCGAGGAGTAGCTGGTAGATTCAAACTGCTGATTTTGTAGTTAGCAGCCCAACTCATAAACCATTACATTACTACAGTTCCGTCAGATAAATGGTACCAGTGAAAATAATATGATCAATGCCCTTATTGTTTTATAGAGTTATTTCATATTATTCCCTGTTTCTAAAAAGATTTCTACTGTCTGTCAGTGAATAGTGAAATGTAATCATTCAACCTTTTCTCTTTCCTATCTGTAGTGAAAACATCAAGGGGAACAGGGTAAATTAATCAAAAGACCCTCAAATTGTATACTAATTTCTGAACAAACTCAGTTACAGTATGAATTTTATTTACACTTGAATTTTGATACCCAGTCTATTTTACAAGTTATGACCTACATGCCTGAAAATAGCACTTCTATTACTATATGTTGTTTTTAGTCACAAAGAATAAATAAAATTCATGTCAACAGATTTCAAGTGGGAGTTGTATAACTGGAAAGAAACAGCCGAGTACTCCTCAGAAATGAAACAGTTTGCATGCACCCTCTATTTGTGCAGTAGCAAAGTCTATGATTATGTCAGAAAGATTCTTAAGCTACCTCATTCTTCCATCCTCAGAACGTAAGTGGATTTTTTTAAATTGAATTTTATGTATGTGGCTATTACTATTCAGGCTATCATTTATTAGTCTATTTTCTCCTAAAAATTCTAGGAGGTATGCGCGTATATCATTACAATAGTTATATTTTCACCAATAAAAATGAAGATGTGCAGTTTGCAAATTTTTTGAAATTTTCCAGATGTTAGAAGCATCCCAGATGTAGATAAATTTGAAACATAAAATATTGTAATTTCTAGTATACTTCAATGATTTTAATATCTGACTGTCCTTGAAAATCTAGAACAATTTTGGGTTGATAGTATTGGTCTGAAGTCCTGGTGTGGTGCCGTGGGCTAATACGTCAGAATACAAAGTCATTTGAACTGCAAGGTCAGTGGTTCAAGCTCACCAGCTTCTTGTTGGAAACCCTATATAGGGTCACTATGGATTGGAATCAACTCGATGACACTTAACAACAACAACAGTATTGGTCTGAGATAAAGCACGGAAATCTTCATTTTTAATAAGTCCTATCTGTAGTTGATGCAGTTGATGTGTGAAGTCATTAGGTGAAGTAAACAGTTTGCTAATATAAAGGTTGGCAGTCCAAACCCTCCCAGTTGTACTACAGAAGAAAAGGCTTAGTGATCTGATTCCGTTAAGATTACAGCCAAGAAAACCCTATGGAGCAGCTATACTCTGTAATACATGGGAACACTATGAGTCGGAATCAACTTTACAGAGTCTAAAAACAAAGAGTTGATACAAATACAGGTTATCCAGGAATCAAATTAGGGTAAATGAATTTTTAGGATTTGTGGTCAGAATACCAAGGTATGATTATAATTCTCTTAGTCTCAAGTAAATAACACTTTCAGTGACTTTACAGCTCTGGTAGCATGTTGTTGTTAGGTGTTATCGAGTCAGTACCGACTCAGAGCAACCATGTGCACAGGAGAACGAAACACTCTCTGGTCCTAAGCCAACCTCACAATTGTTGCCACGCTTGAGCCTATTGATGTTGCCACTTTGCCAATCCATCTTGCTGGGGATCTTCCTGTTTTTCTCTGATCCTCCACCTTACCAAACATGATATCCTTCTCCAGCAACTGGTCCCTCCTGACAACATGTCCAAAGTATGAGAGACGAAGTTTGGCCATCCTGGCCTCCAAGGAGCACTCTGGCTGCACTTCTTCTAACACAGATCTGTTGGGTCTTCTGGCAGCCCATAGCACTTTCAATATTCTCCAACACCATAACTCAAAAGCATCACTTCCTCTATGGTCTTCCTTATTCACTGTCCAGCTTTTCCATGCATATGAGGTTATTGAAAAATACCATGGCTTGGGTCAGGTGCACCTTAGTCTAGTCCTCAAACTGACATCTTTGCTCTTCAACACTTTAAAAAGGTCTTCTGCAGCAAATTTGCCCAATGCAATACGTCATTTGATTTCTTGTCTGCTGCTTCCATGAGTGTTGATAGTTGATCCAAGAAGAATGAAGTCCTTGACAGCTTCATCTTTTTTCCGTTGATAAGAATGTTGTTTATTGGTCCAGTGGTGTGGATTTTTGTTTTCTTGACATTGAGATGCAATCCATACCGAAGGCTGTGCTCTCTGATCTTCATCAGTAAATATTTTAAGTCTTCTTCACTTTCAGCAAGCCAGGTTCTATCATCTGCATATTGCAGGTTGTTAATGAGTCTTCCTCCAGTCCTGATACCATGTTTTTCTTCATATAACCCAGCTTCTCGGATAATTTGCTCAGCATACAGATTGAATAAATATGGTGAAAGAACACAACCTTGTCGCACACCTTTCTTAATTCGAAACCATTCAGTGTTACCATGATCTGTTCGAACAACTGCCTCTTGATCCGGGTACAGATTCCTCATGAGCACAATTAAGTGTTCCGGAATACTCATACTTTGCAATGTTATCCATAGCTTGTCATGATCCACACAATCGAAAGCCTTTGCGTAGTCAATAAAGCACAGGTAAACATCTTTCTGATATTCTCTGCTTTCAGCCAAGATCCATTACACATCAGCAATGATAGCCCTCATTCCACGGCCTCTTCTGAATCCAGCTTGAACCTCTGGAAGTTCTCTGTCAATGTATGCTTGTAGCTGTTTCTGTATTACCTTTAGCAAAACTTTACTCACTTGGATTGTCCAATGATTTCTGCATTCCGTTAGGCCACCTCTCTTTGGAATGGGCACAAATATGGATCTCTTCCAGTCAGTCATCCAGATAGTTGTCTTCCAGTGTCTCCTGTGCTGCCTTACTTTCTTGAATGATTTCAGTTTTTATTCCATCAATTCCTTGGTGCCTTGTTCTTTGCCAGTTCCTTCAATGCACCTTGGACTTCCTCCTTCAGTATCATTGGCTCTTGATCATGTGCTACCTCTTGAAGTGGTTGAACATTACCCATTTCCTTTTTGGTACAGTTACTGTGTATTCCTCCCATCTTCTCTTGATGCTTTCTGCATCATTCAGTAATTAGCCCAGAGAATTTTCAATAATGAAAGTCTAGGCTTGAATTTTTTCTTCAGTTCCTCCATCTTGAGAAATGCTTCCTTTTTGGTTTTCTGACTCCAGATCTTTGCACATTTTGTTGTAATGTTTGGCTTTATCTTCTTGAGATGATATTTGAAATTTTTTGTTCATCTCTTGTACCTCTTCATTTCTTCCATTTGCTTTAGCGTCTCTACGCTGGAGAGCAAGTTTCAGTGTCTCTTCTGACATCCATTTTGACCTTTTCCTACTTTCTCATCATTTTAATGACTTTATGCTTTCTACATGTTGTTTTTGACGGCATCCCACAATTGTTCTGGTCTTTGTTCTTCAGTGTTTAAAGTATCAAATCTTTTCTTCAGATGATCTCTAAATTCAAGTGGGATATATTCAAGGTCATATTTTGGCTCTCGTAGACTTGTTTTCATTTTCTTCAGCTTCATTTTGAGTTTGCATATGAGCAATTGATGGTCTGTTCCACAGTCTGCACCTGGTCTTGTTTTGACTGATGATATGGAGCTTTTCCATTGTCTCTTTCTGCAGATGTAGTCAATTTGATTTCTGTGTATTCTAGCTGGTGAGGTCCATGTGTATAGTCATTTCTTATGCTGTCTAAAGAAGGTATTTGAAATGAAAAAATCGTTGATTTTGCAGAATTCTATCATGCGATCTCCAGCATCATTTCTGTCACCAAGGCCATATTTTCCAACCACTGATACTTCCTCTTTGCTCCCAACCTTTGCATTCCAATCACCAGTAATGAGCAAT
>NW_006409106.1:236171-255998 GCF_000296735.1 Chrysochloris asiatica
GTCTTCCTCCAATCCTGATACCACGTTTTTCTTCATATAACCCAGCTTCTCGTATTATTTGCTCTGCATACAGGTTGAATAAGTATGGTGAAAGAATACAACCTTGTTGCACACCTTTCTTAATTTGAAACCATTCAGTGTTCTCATGTTCTGTTCAAACAACTGCCTCTTGATCCAGGTACAGATTCCTCATGAGCACAATTAAGTGTTCTGGAATACTCATACTTTGCATTGTTATCCATAGCTTGTCATGATCCACACAATTGAAAGCCTTTGCATAGTCAATAAAGCAAAGGTAAACATTTTTCTGATATTCTCTGCTTTCAGCCAAAATCCATCGCACATCAGCAATGATATCCCTCATTCCACGGACTCTTCTGAATTCAGTTTGAACCTCTGGAAGTTCCCTGTCAATGTATGCTTGCAGCTGTTTCTGCATTACCTTTAGTAAAACTTTACTTAATGACTTTTTTGCTTTCTTCTTGTTTGATGTTTTTGATGTCATCCCACAACTCTTCTGGCCTTCGGTCTTTAGTGTTTAAAGTATCAAATCTGTTCATCAGATGATCCATAAATCCAGGTGGGATATATTCAAGGTAATATTTTGGCTCTTGTGGACTTGTTTTCATTTTCTTCAGCTTCAGTTTGAGTTTGCATATGAGCTATTGATGGTCTGTTCCACAATCTGCCCCTGGCCTTGTTTTGATTTTGACCGATGATATGGAGCTTTTCCATCGTCTCTTTCCGCGTATGTAGTCAATTTGATTTCTATATATTCCGTCTGGTGAGGTCCACGTGTATAGTGGTCCTTTATGCTGTCTGAAGAAGGTATTTAAAATGAACAAATCATTGCTTTTGCAGAATTCTATCATGCCTTCTCCAGCATCATTTCTATCACCAAGGCCTTATTTTCCAACTACCGATCCTTACTTTTTGCTCCCAACCTTTTCATTGTAATTACCAGTAATGATCAATACATCTTGATTGCATGTTTGATCAATTTCAGATTGAAGACGTTCATATTATTCTTCTATTTCCCCCTCACTGGCTTTAGTGGTTTGTGCGTAAATTTGAATAATAGTGGTATTAACTGGGTTTCCCTGTAAGTGCATGGATATTATCCTATCATAGACAGCGTTGTACCTCATGACTGATCTGGATATGTTCTTTTTGACAGTGAAACACCATTTCTCTTCAATTTGTCATTTCTGGCATAGTAAACCATGTAGTCATCAGATTCAGAATGGCCAATACCAGTCTATTTCAGCTCACTTATGCCTAAGATATCGATGTTTATGCGTTCCATTTCATTTTTGACAACTTCCAATTTTCCCAGATTCATACTTTGTACATTCCATGTTTCGATTTTTTGTGGATGTTTTCAGCTGTTTCTCTTCATTTTGAGTTGTGCCCCATCAGCAAATGAAGGTCCCGTGGGCTTTACTCCCATGTGCTTTACTCTGCATCATCACGGTCAACTCTACTCTGAGGAGGCAGCTCTTCCCCAGTCACATGTTTACCTGTGTTTTATTAACTGTGCAAAGGTATTTCTGTGCATTGTAACAAAGATAATATTGCAAACAATGGAAATTACCATTTAATAGTGCTAATATAGACCAAGAGGCAGTCTTTTTTTGGTCTGAAACAGTACAAATTTATTATAGTGCTAGAGGTCAGAAGTTCAGCATGGGTCTCACTGGGCTAAAATCAGAGTGTCAATAGGATTACATTCCCTTTTGGAGGCTCTAGGATGTAATCGATTATTTGCTGTCTTGCTTCTAGAGACCAGATACATTCCTTAGGTTATGACTCTGTTCTTTCATGTTTAAAGACTGACTGAGTTCTTTTATGTTCTCATGTTTCTGGTTCTTCTTTCTGCCTCCTCCTTATAAGCCCCCTTGTGATTACATTGGATTCACCCAGGTAATTCCATTGCTTATCTGTCAGTTTGTTGTACTGTGGTAACTTGTGTGTTACTGTGGTGTTGGACACTATGCCACCACTATTTTAAATACCAGCAGGGTCACCAGTGGTGGACAGGATTCAGTGGAGCTTCCAGACTAGAAAGAAGAAAAGGCAGATCACTTCTGAGTGGTTAGCCAGAAGTGGTTAAAACCTTATGAATAGCAGATGAACACTGTCAGGTATATTGCCAGAAAATGAGCCTCTCATATTGGAAGGCACTCAAAGTGTGACTTGGAAGATCTGCCTTCTCAAAGTAGAGTTGACCTCTTTTTTTTCAGAACTTTTTAATGTAAACTGAGCGAAGGTTAATAGACATTATTGACTTTACCCTCAACCAAGTATATGTTTGGCATAATTTCAATGATTACAATCCCCTCCCAGAAACAATTATCCTGCTTCCTTCCTGTGACTTTCCTTTTACATCTTATTTTTCACATCTCTACAAACCAAAATATTTGACATATACATACAAAACAAAAAATATGGCCCTTTGGTACATTTTATAAGCCTGCCTCCTTCCCACAGGTACAGTCTTTCTCAGTCTGTGGGCCTAGAGTCCACAGCTGCTCTATCTCTCCATGCCATTAAAGAGGCAGTCTTTCAACAGAACAAGAGGCTACTGTGAGTTTAAAATCAGGAAAGGTGTATATGTGTGTCAGGCTCATATCCTTTCACCATACTCATTTAATCCATATACTGAATACATCATCTGAAAAACTGGACTATATGAAGAAGACCAGGTTAAGAAAGACTCAACAACCTGTACTATGCAGATGACACAACATTGCTTGCTGAAAGTGAAGAGGACTTGAAGCAATTACTGGTGAAGATCAAAGACTACAGCCTTCAGTATGGGTTATACATCAACATAAAGAAAACAAAAATCCTTACCACTGGTTCAATAAGCATGATAAATATAAAAGACTGACGTTGTCAAGGATTTAATTTTAATTTTATTTGGATCCACAATCAAGGCCCAGGAAGCAGCAATGAAAAAGTCAAATGATGTGTATTGCATTGGACAAATTTGCAAACGATCTCTTTGAAGTGTTCACAAGCAAAAATGTTGTTACTTACTCTAAGGATAAAGGTGCAGCTGACTTAAGCCATGGTATTTTCAACTGCCTCGTATGCATGCAGAATCTGGGCAATGAATAAGGAAGACTAAAGTGTTTCAGTTATGTTGTTGACAAAGACTATACCATGGAATGTCAGAAGGACAGTCAAATGTGATTTGGAAGAAGTACATCTGGAATGCTCCTTAGAGTGAGGATGGTGAGACTTTATGTCATAGGCAATCAAAAGGGACCAGCTCCTGGAAAAGAACATGGACATCATGCTGGCTAAAATAGACTGTTGATGAAAAGGACAAAGCTCCTAAACAAGATGAATTCACACAATGGTTGCAATAAAGGATTCAAACAGCAATGATGATGAGGATGGTACAGGATTGGGCAATGTTTTTTGTTGTTGTGCATGGGGTTGTTATGATTGGGAACGACTGGATGGCATGTAGCAATAACATTAAACTGGCCATTTCCTTTCTTGATCCCTAACAAATTAAAAGCAGTAAAGTAGTGAGTAAGAATTATAAAGACAGATGATAGCAGTAATACCAGTTGTCATGGAGTTGTTTAGTACTCATAGTGATAGCAATAACAAGAAAGAATAATTGGTCTGGGAAGGTCAGTGATGCTATCAAAGAACTCTTACAATAGCCATACAATACTTTATAAACAGAGCAGATACCTTAATTGCCTCTAGGGGAATAATTTTGCAGCTGTCAGTGATAATGAGAAAAGCACTGGATAGGCCATCAGGAAAACGGAATTTTGGATTTGATCATAACTAGCTGCAGAATAGGAGCTAAATGGCTTTCTCGCTCCCTCAGCTGTTTTTTATTTGTAAAATGTGGTAGATGTATTTAATGTTGCCAGAGATTCTTTTCTGTCAACAATCTTCTTGTTTCAGTGGATTTACAGGTAATACTGCACATTATAAGCACATCAATTATAACTAAAAAGTTAATTGTTTTATATACTTTAATTAGCAAATGAAGCCAACCATGTAGTTCTTGAGATTATAGCATACATTCAAACATTATGAGAAATTTGTAAAATGTACCTATTTTGTGATAAGCTTGAATCATAAAACATTACTTTTTTTTTTTAATAAAACACTATTCTCTTATGTTTTATTGAGACCATATGAATGCATGTTTGAAAATGTCTGTAGAATTGGCTACATACCTGGCTTTTTGTCCAAAGGTATTTGAAGCTACTTTAGTACCATTGAAGAACTTTTCTCTTTTGTCTTTGTATTACTCCATTTAAGTTTTTCACTTTTTATGTTTTCCAGGTGGTTATCCAAGTGCAAACCCAGTCCAGGTTTCAACAGTAACGTTTTTGCTTTTCTTCAACAAAGAGTAGAGAATGGAGACCAGCTATATCAGTATTGCTCACTGATTATAAAGGGTGTATCTGTCAAGCAGCAACTTCAGTGGGATCCCAGCAGTCATCATTTACAAGGATTTATGGACTTTGGTCTTGGCAAACTGGATGCTGATGAAACACCACTTGCCTCAGAAACTATTTTGTTGCTGGCAGTGGGTATTTTTGGTCATTGGAGAACACCTCTTGGTTATTTTTTTGTAAACAGGGCATCTGGATATTTGCAAGCTCAGCTGCTTCGTCTGACTATCGGCAAACTGAGTGACATAGGCATCACAGTGCTGGCTGTTACATCTGATGCAACAGCTCACAGTGTGGAAATGGCAAAAGCCTTAGGGATATGTATTGATGGAGACAACATGAAGTGTACATTTCAGCATCCTTCATCTTCTAGTCAACAGATTGCATACTTTTTTGATTCTTGCCACTTGCTTAGATTAATAAGAAACGCATTTCAGTATTTTCAGAGCATTAAGTTTATTAATGGCACAGCACGTTGGCAGCATCTTGTGGATTTAGTAGCACTAGAGGAAATGGAATTATCAAGTATGAAAAGAATCCCAAGTAAACTTCCAAACTTGAAAAATCATGTACTGAAAATGAATTGTGCTGCCCAAATCTTCAGTGAAAGTGTAGCCAGTGCGCTAGAATGTTTGCGGTCCATACGCCTACCTCCTTTTCAAAGCTGTATCGGTACCATCAATTTTATACGCTTAATTAACAATCTGTTTGATGTCTTTAATAGTAGAAACTGTTATGGAAAGGGACTTAAGGGGCCGCTATTGTCTGAAAGTTATAGTAAGATAAATCGTGTGTTGATGGAGGCCAAGACTCTTTTTGTTACTTTATCTGATACTAACAATAATCTAATAATTAAAGGTAAGCGAAAATTAGGATTCTTGGGATTTCTGCTCAATGCTGAGAGTTTAAAATGGCTTTACCAAAATTATGTTTTCACAAAGGTCATGCCTTTTCCATATCTTCTGACTTACAAATTCAGTCAGGATCATCTGGAATTATTTTTAAGGATGCTTAAGCAGGTGTTAGTAACCAGTTCAAGCCCTACCTGCATGGCATTCCAAAAAGCTTACCATCATTTAGAGTCTAGATACAGGTTTCAAGAGGAAGTTTTCCTAAGTGAAGTAAGCATCCTTGACATTTCAGTTGCTCGAAGGGCAGACTTGGCCCTTCGGACAGTTCAACGCCAGTATGGTGTCAGCACCACAAAGACTCTTTTTCACAAGGAGGACATTTGCCAAGACTGGTCACATTGTTTACTGAGTGAGGCATTACTAGACCTGTCAGATCACAGGCGGAACATCACCTATTATGCTGGCTACATTGCTAATAAATTATCAAGTCTTTTAACTTGTGAGGATTGTATCGCTGCACTGTATGCATCGGATGTCAAAGCCTTTAAAATTGGGTCCCTGTTATGTGTGAAGAAGAAGAATGGTTTGTATTTTCCTTCAGAAAGTCTACGTAGGGTCCTAGACATCTGTGAGCGAGCTGTAAGAACATATTCAAAAACGGCACTTTATAAACTAGTTCCCAAAACAAGAGACTTGTATCTTCAGCAGAAAATATTATGTGAGCTTTCTGGCCATCCTTATCTTTTTGTAGGTTTAGATGAGCATCTGTTTGATGGAGAAGTATGTGCCGTCAACCACTATGTAAAGTTGCTAAAGGATATAATAGTTTGCTTCTTAAGTGTCAGAGCTAAAGATGTATCTCAGTATCCTTTAAAACACCATTCAGAAAGAAATGAAATGAAAACATTATCAAAGAAATACTTAATATCTTTACAAGATTACAAATATCCAGATTTTAACAAAACCAAGAAATCCAGGCAGTTGCTAAGTAAGAGTGGTTATCCATTCAAATGAGAGTCCTGAAATATATGAAAATGTTTATTAAGAGTAAGTGGTCAACATGGGTTTATTTTTAAAGTTCAACTTACCATTATTTTATAAATTGATCATTATGTACAGCGGGCAAGTTTGCAATTCTGACTCATGTGAATTTCTAATTATGTATACCATAAAATCTGCGTGTCTTTCTTTTTGTATGGCATTTCAGTTACTCAAGTGAAGAAAGCAGTAAGTCAGCAGGAACAGACTAGCAAACAAATGCTATCTTTGAATTCACTACTCTTAAAGATGAAGTAGTATGACTGGACCTACTTTTTTAACTGATTCAGTCTACTTTAAAAACCAGGAAGAATGACAACTAGGAGTGGCCAAAACATCTGCTCCTTTTATAAACAGACCATTACTCCTTTTATAGACTGTTGTTTTTAAGTGCCATTGAGTTGGTACTGACTCATAGCAACCATATGCACAACAGAACGAAACACTGCCCAGTCCTGCACTTCACCACACAATTGTTGCTACGCTTGATCCCATTGCTGCTACCACTGTGCCAGTGTATCTCATTGGGAGTCTTCCCCTTTTTGGCTGACTCTCCACTTTACTAAGTATGATGTCCTTCTCCATGGACTAGTCCCCCCGATAGAATGTCCCAAGTATGAGGGAGGAAGTCTGGCCAGCTAGCCTCCTAAGGAGCATTTTGGCTGTACTTCTTCCAAAACAGGTGTCTTTTTATTTTTGACACTCACGCCATGGTACTTTTAATAGTCTCTTCCAACACCATAACTCAAATCCATCAATTCTTCTGTGGTTTTCCTTACTCATTGTCCACCTTTTGCATGCAGATGAGGCTATTGAAAATACCATGACTTGGGTCAGGCACAGCTTAGTCCCCAAACTGACTATATACTCCTCAAAAGAGCTTCAGTTCGTGACCTTTTAGAATTGTGACAAAATGCCTGTAAAACTTTGCATAAGATTTTTTTCTTAAATATTTAGTTCTGGTTTAAAAATTAAGCTAAAACAAAATACCAACTACCATAAAAATACCATTACAGGTATCCTAAAATATAGAAGTGATCATACTTTGTCAGGCAAAGTTTAAGTACCTGAGCCATGAAATGGTTCTTTAGCTGCAAGCAAGCTGGGGAAACCTTCTAGCAAGGACAGAAATAAAATGATTTTCACAATTTGTTGTTCTTGAACTTAGAAATATTTTCAAATAATACGGTGGATTCTCACTTCATCCCTGTTGGGAAAACCCAGTGTTCATTACAGAATGAAGTGAAGCCTTTATTTCAATTTTTCCTCCTTCTTGAGTCTACTAGTGTTTATAGGGAGGCTAAAATGTTGTGCATAGGGTCGCTATGTTTATAGGGAAGCTAAAATGTGCAGAGGTACCGACTTGATGGCACTTAACAACAAAATAACCAAACGTTTTCAGTGTTCAATGAAGAATAAAATTTCATAGCACATGATAAACTGCAAAAAGTCAAGGCAATTTATATGAAAGATTTTTTCCGTATAGTGGGATTTTCCTAAATTTGAAGAAGCTTAAATAAAATGGAAACAATTTTCTGTTTTTTCACTAAGATCTGAAAAAATAGGTACATGTATTTTCACAAATAAAGTATTTTAGTAAATGTAAGAAACTAGAGCACATCATTCACCTGTGTAAGTAAAACATCTACTTCATCACTGAGTGACTTTACAAAGCATATTTAATTATAAGAAAAAAACCTTAAAATGTACACTATTGGATAAAAATTAGGTAAGAACTGAGATTTATCATTGAAATTCCCCTTTAAGTCTATTTTGGTATACTTGTGTATTCTACCTCAAATGAAAGCTTAAGCTTTGAAATGTAGCTCCTGTTGTAGCAAATTTTACACAAGAGGTCTTGAAAAGCCTAAATACTGCATTTTGTTTGCAAATAGAATGACCTTAGTTTTATTAGGATAAATCTTATTTAAAGCCTGTAACTTCTTTTAATTTATTGCTTATATAAATCCAAGTTTTGTACCTAATATTTGCTTAAAACTAGGTACATATCTATGGTGTTTAATGTTCTTTGCTGTTATATTTGACTAATGTACTAATATATTCTATATTTTGAGACATTAATGCTTTCATTATTTAAGTGTTGGATAAAATGGGGCAAATTGAGTTATCACTGCTGTTATGACACTTAATTGCTCTTACTCTTGTGAAAGAGTTTCAAGTTTGATAACTATATTTGACATACTCTAATTTAAGACTTCTATAAATATTCATTTGATTAAGGCCATTTGGTTATGATTTCTACTTTGCATCTTTTTTTCAGAGAAAACAAACATTCCCTCCAAAAATGTATTCATTGTACTTTTCAGCAAATGGTGCTAGGACAACTGGATAGCCACATGTAAGAGAATGAAGATGGACACTTACCTTACACCATATAAAATAATTACACGTAGATCTTGTAAATACTAAAACTATAAAACTCTTAGCAGAAAACAGTAAATCCTTAGGACTTAAGTTATATTAGATTTTTACATTTGATAAAAGCACAAGCAGTAAGAGAACCCATAAATTAGGCTTCCTCAAAATTTAAAAACTGTTGTGCTTCAAAGAGCACTAGCAAGAAAGGGAGAAAATCTGGCAGCATTATTCATAGTAGCCAAAAAGTAGAAACAATACAAATGTCCAACATCGCATGAATGGATAAAGAAAATGTGTTTGGAGTCATGTGGAGAATATTTGACTTTATAACAAACTGCCAAGTTTTGCCAAGTGACTACCATATTTGCATTTCAGTGAGCAGTGTATGAAAGTTCAGTTGCTCTACTTCCTTCTCAGTGATTGGTCACTGCAGATCTTGAAATCAGGTGGTAATCCTCCAATTTTCCTGTTTTCGCTGTGGTTATATTGCATCTATGGATCAATTTTGGGAAAATAGACATCTTAATATTGAATCTTCTTATTTTTTTAAGTTGGTTTTTGTTTTCCTCTATCAGTGTCTTGTACTCTTCAGCTTACAGATCTTGTATGTATTTTTGTTAGATTTCATGTTTTATTGTTGCTATGGTCAGGTTCAAACCCACAAGCAGCTCCTCAGAAATCCTGTACAGGTTCACTATATAACCAACTTAACAGCACTTAACAACAGTGTTGTAAACGGTAATTTAAAATTTTCAATTTTCAAATGTTCACCGCATACACAGCAAAATACAATTGATGTTTTCAGAATGACCTTGCACACCCATTTCTATTAGTTCTAGTGGCTGTTTCTAGATTTTCTGGGGGGTTTTCTTCCCAGGCAAGTACATCATCTGCAGATAATTTTTTTTTTTTACTTTTCTTTCCTTTCCTTCCTGTCTTTTAATTTTTAAAATGTTTTATTGTGAATTATGTAATGGGAGAACATTAGTTTTACATTCATTCTATCATATTTCATTGCCGTAGTTACTATCCCGTTCATGCATCATCAACCAAAGGGTATACCCTGCAAGCCTGCTCCCCCTCCCCCATCCTCAGCACACAGCCCCTTTCCCTCTCTAGATCTCAAGTCCCCAGCCTCTCCATCTCACCACGTCATCATCTCTGCCTCCATCTCAGGTGTCACGACTTCTCTGGGTAGGGTCCCACTCTCTGCTCTTCTCCATTGATGGTCCCAGGGCCCTCCTCTCCTAGACTGAAAAGTTAATTACTCCCCTCCTTGCTGTAAAATGCCCACCTTTACATTTCCATCCCTCACAATCAGTCCTGATAACAATTATTCACTATTGTATCACAAGAGACCCATCTGTATTTCATTTCATTAGCCCCGCCTAGACAGGTTGGATATTACTCACTGGAGACTCTACCATCCTCCACACCCTCCGGATCTAGGTTCCCTCTTGAAAGCTTGTAAGCCTGTCACTTCTTACCTTTGTAGTTCTTCCCCCCTTCCCCCCCATTTTGGGTAACCAATGTCCAAGTTGCCCATCCCTGTCTACTCTTGTGGAGGGGGTGGGAATGATTCTTGCAGTGAGGATTTGTTAACTTTTTTGAGCTATTGCATCCATAGGTGTAGGTCATGTTCATCAAATTGTATCAGATGACACTTTTTTCCTCTTCTTTCTTTTTTGGGTTGAGCTCTGATCATCCAGTCATTGAGGCCAGGTCAAGTGGGTATTATCTACAAGTGTGGGTGTTCTTGTGCATATGCCCTCTCTTCTTACAGCTGGACACTTCACTCTCCACTCTAGTCCTCTGTGGCTATGTGCAGATAATTTTTTATTGATTTTGAGTATACTTGCCTCTTCCCTGTTTTGGACCTTCAGTGTATTCTTGAGTAGCAAGTGGTGAGATTCCCTTGCCTTGTTCCTAAGCTTAAGTGAAAGTATTCCTTCATGAAAGGAGCTGAAGAGTTTGTTGTTGTTGTGTTAGGTGCCGCTGAGTCAGTTCCAACCCATAGTGACCCAATGTACAACAGAACGAAACACCTCCTTGTCCTGAGCCATCTTCACAATTGACAACATTACTGTTGCCACTGTCCCAATCTAAGGAGTTTCCTCCTTGTTCGCTGACCCTCCTTCTCCAGGGACTGGTCCCTTCTGATGTTGCTAAGTGCTGTTGAGTCGGTTCCAACATAGCAACCCTATATAGAATTCTGGAGGAGCAGCTGGTGAACCTGAACCATCAACCTTGCAGTTCAAACTGCCTTTGCAGTCCAGTGCATTAACTCATAGCACCATACTAGGACTGCCTTCTGCTATCACTTCTGATTACATGTCCAAAGTATAAGAGATGAAGTCTGGCCAGCCTGCCTTTAAGGACCACTCTTGGTTGTACTTCCAGCACAGACTTGTTAGTTCTCTGGCAATCCATGGTATCTTTAATATTCTTCTCCAGCACCATTAACTCAAATGTATGAATTCTTCTACTACCTTCCTTATTCACTGTCAAACTCTCACATGCACATGAGGCTGTTGGAAATACCATGGCTTGGGTCCATGCACTTTACCCCTCAAATGGACACCTTTTATCTGGAAAACGTTGAAGATCCCTTCTAAAGTTTACTTAGAAGTTACAAAGATTCTTTTAAAAAAAAAGTTAATATTTTGTCAGGTAATTTCCTCATTAAAAGTTTCAAGTACAATTTGCAAACCATAGAACTCACTGTCTTAAAGTATATTTGAAGTTGTTTCCAACTAGTATATTTGAAGTTGTTTTTGGCATCTTTTGAGGTCATATGGTTTTTCTCTTTTGTCTGTTGCTCCAGTGAATTATACTTATTGATGTATATTTTTAAAATGTTGAATCCACAATGTATTCCCATGGCAAACTGTAGTTGTGATGTATTATGCTTTTTAAGTATTTCTGGATAGCATTGGCACCTATAATGGTAAAAATAACACTGATGTCTGTGACTTAATACCCAACCTGAATATGGTTGCTTTTTATCTTCTTTGAATGAAGATTAGAAATGCCTTAAATGTTTTAATAAAACTCACTCTTTAAAGGAAATTAAAAAAAAAAGACCTTAAGCCACTTAGTCTCAAATTAATTGAGTCAAAGACAAAGGACAATAGATAATTGAAAACCATGCATTCAAGAAGCACAAACAAGAAAAAAAGTTTTATGCTATGGACTTCTGTTGTGGCATTGTAGGATAAAGACTGGACTAACCATAAAGTTGGTGGTTCAAATCCACCAGCCACTCCTAGGAAACCCTATACTAAGTTGGAATCAATTCAATGGCATCTAACACCACCACCAGTTTATACTATAGTAAATAATGTCAATGATAAAAGCTTGTAAACTGATAGGCTTCCTTCTGCTTAGGATGACTACTCCAAAATTTCCATAAAGAATTCATGAAGAATGCAATATAATCAAAGGTAGGACTCCAGCTACTAGTTTAAAGCTGCATGTGCAATACAAGTATTCAATTTCTTAGTTTTTGTGTTAAAAACAATAAAAATAGAAAACTTTTCTAACTTTTTTTATTCACATTTTACATAAGACTGAGAAAATCAATGTCAGTTGTCCATATCAAAGAATGGGGAAGCTAAAGCAATAACTCGCCACCTCTACTCCCATGTCATGACCATCCCCAAAGTCTCTGCTCTGCTTGTTTTATTACCTTTATACATTAAGGTTCTATTTCCCAAATAGTCCAGAGATAAGGTTGTGTTGGTTCCTGAGAGAAAAAGTACAAAAGGCGCTCAGCATAAGAACATCACACATTTAAAAAACAATAAATTGCATTTATGCCCTAAAAAGGAAAGGAGAAAAGAACAGAAGACATGTACTTTTCCATTGAAGAAATTTGTTAATGAAATTGAGCAAAATGATAGATTTGTTTTTAGTTGTGTGATTTCAAAAATGTCAAATTTACTTGAAAATAAGATCTTCGAAAAGGTTTCTTACATGTCACATGTGGTGTATTAAAGAAAAAATGCAAAACCTTTTTTTACAGAATAGTATAAATGTTTATTTTCCTTATGATTTACTTTACTGTCCTGTTATTACAATATAGAAAAGTGTATTCTTTGAATAGCTCTAGTAAATATAAATTTACTCTTTCTACTTTGGGATGTAAATAGAGCTAAAAAATTATATACCCAACCCTCCCCAAATAGTCTTTTAAAATTGTTGAAAGTGGCTATTAATCTTGTTCAGCAATTTGATGCAAATGCCTAAATACAAAAAAGTTGTTAAGTACTACACAGGAAGGGAAAAGGCTTAATACTTTAGATATTTCTTGAGAATCAGAAAAACTAGTAGCATTTGATTGCACCTTCAAATTTTACAAGCAAAACATTGTCAAGCAATGCCATCATACATAATCTACAACTGTAATCCAAATTTCACAAACATTTTCTGCACACTGTATATAAATACACATCACAAAGGTGCAATTAGAATTAAACACAGAGTATGTACAAAATGAACAAAGTTTACGTTTAGACCAAAAAGGTATTGCAATCTTTTGAAAAATAACTTGATTAGATATTATTTTATCCTCTTACACTAATTTACATTTATACAAAGTTTAATTAAACATACTAGATTGAGGTTCTAAGATTATCTGCACTATCTACATTACATTTACTGTAAATTTGAAATCCAAATTTCAAAAGATACTTTAATGAATAACGGAATCCTCTGAGTTACTTAATTACTATTGTCTACACCTTGTGTGTTCTTATGAACATATATACACACATAATACATATAATTATAGATTCCTTTTAGGAAATGTAATAATTATATACTAGTAATTACTATGGATTAAGGTACCTAACAAATGCCTGAATTCCAACATGGTTTTTCTTGTCAAGAAAAATCAAAGAGTCTTCTACAACAGGCTTTAAATTCATAAAGCTTTTAAATTTTGAGTTACTGAAAATGATTTAGGCTCTTTTAGTAATGATAGGAAAACATTCATACTTCAACTTACCAAAGCACTGGTTAAAAACAATGCCATAGTAAACTCTGCTGATAAAAAGGAATCCCACATAATTTTGGAAGCTTTGTTAGGAGGTTCATCACTTCAGTAAATCATGTAAGAGTCACATACTAGTTTGAAACCTTAGTTCAAGTCGATCAAGAGAACTTTTTCTATAGATGAAAAAAATCGTTCCCTAAATTCATCATCTCTTACAACTTCAATATTCTGTATTTCTCCATCCAAAGCAAATTCTATACCTGATAATTATGTGAGATTATATATTAACATTATATGATAATAATATATTTACTTCTTTTCAGATGGACCTTTCCATTTTAATAGTACCCAGTAATCACTATGACAATTTATTACCATTACAGACATACACCTCTTTAAAACACAATGGAGACATCCCAGAGCACTTGTTTGTCACTTCTTACAGAATCCTACTGCCCATCCTCTGAGATTTTGTTTACTGTTTCTTAACACTTTATATGTATATATATATATTTTTTTAAAAAACAAAATATTTTAAAAGTGTTCCTATGGTTACCTCCCCACTTCTGACAATTCCAAAGTGGGATATTATTCCAGAATTTTCCTTAAAAGACTAATTTTTTTTTTTTTTTTAGTTAATGCTTTTCTAATCACAAAATGTCAACTGGATGTGTTTCATAAACATTCTACCTGCTTATTTTGTAGGTTTCATAGCAAAGAACTAAGTATCAATGTTCCTTGGCTGTTACCAGAACAAAGTCATACACCATACATTATAAATCGTATCATAGTAATTTATAAATGTTTTGCCAATAGAATCAGAATTATAGAACATCTAATTCTTAGGAAACCAAAGCAAATTAAAATTCTCTATAATACATTAAGGAAAAGGCCAATTTAGATGGGGCATAAGCAGATTTAACTAAGATTTAAAATGTACCAATTCCTCATTTAAAATATCTTTCAATAGTATAAGTTCAAGTCTCTTAAAACAAGGACTGAATTAATAATACAGTAACTGTTAATCTTTCAGAAAATCAAGTGTCCCAGGGCAACGTAAATTTTCTGTACAGTTCCATTTATCAGTCTGCTGTGCAAGAGTTAGCAATTCATGGCACAAGGGTCACTTTTTGCTTTTCCTGCAGAGTTGATTACACTCATCAAACATCGTCCAAATTCCTCAAGTATCATCCGTTCAGCTGCTGCCTTTGATTTTCCCTTCTTGTCTGCCTGTTCTGCCTGGGCAAGGAGGCAATTACACGTGGCTTCAGCTACTTCCTTAGTTACAAATGTAAATGGCAATCTGAAAGGATTTTTGAGAAAGAAAGGTAATTGATTAACAACAAAAGACATGCTAGTCAACCTGGACACGTCTTTTGACACTTTCATGATCATCAATATACTAAGCACCATAATGTGACAATAAGCACAAACAAGCACATCCTGAAGAGCTTAAAAAAGTTACATTTAGTTATGTTACTGGGCATACTGCAAAATAGATATCAGGAAATGTATCATTTTACATAAAATACAAGAGTTATTACCTTGTTAAAGCTATCCAGATAACTAAAAGATGTACTTATATGTAGACTAGAGTTTCCATAAGTCCTAATTCATAAATGTATATGCTTCCATGAATGGGATCTTTGGAACTTAAAGCACTATTTTTTGGGTAACCCGGAAAATAAAGCACATACTATATTCCTACATACTGTTTGTAAAACATATACAAAAACATACGAGAATGAGTCAAAAACCATCCGCACTCCAGTTATATTAAAATGCCCATCCACACTTACGGGTGATGACAACGCTGAGTGTGCATCGTGAAGTGATTCTGTCCAGTGACAGTGGATTATATGTCAAGCCAACCATGGCTCTGCCTGTGAAAGACTTCATGACAGACTTGGGTTTCAAAAAGTGTGTGCGAGATGGGTGCCAAAACGACTCACGGAAAAACATAAACAGAAGCATTTGGACATCTACAAACAAAATTTGGACCAATACTTGAAGGAAGGTTAAAGTTTCTAAAAAAAATCGTTACTGGTGAAGGTGGTGGTGGTGAGATGTGATTAATCACTAAAAGCTTGAGAGTAAACGGCAGAGTATGAAATGAAAACATCCTCAATCACCAAGCAAGAAAAAGGTAAAAATAAACCATTAGCTGGAAACTTGATGCTTACAGTTTTCTGGAATTCTGAAGAGCCAGTATTAGAACACTATCAGGAAAAAGGTTCAACAGTCAACAGTGCCTCTTACAGTGAGCATCTATCTCACTGAAAAGCTGAAGCTTAAATCTGGGATTAAAAGCAGAGGACTATTATCCAAGGATATTCTGATCTTGCATGACAATGCATGTCCACACATCTCTGCCCACACTATTGACACTGCAAAAAATTCATTTTGAGGTGTTAAAGTATCCTCCCTATAGTCCTGATCTTGCTCCATCAGATTTTCACCTTTATGGTCCCCCAAAAGCAGCCCTTTGATGACATAGAGTCACCTCTGATGAAGAAGTGAAGATAATGGTGCATTTGTGGCTTACAGCTGAGCCTAAACATTTTTTAATAAAGGAATAAAGCTTGTTGACAGATGGACAAAAGCAAGGATATTATGTCGAAAAATGATGTATTTATTTTTCTAACATGTTGATTAAAATAAGAGTGTGGACAATTTTTTACTTACTCTAGTAATTAAAAACAACACAAACCAAACAATTTACATCATTCCATCATACACACAAATGTGGAAGCATACAGAGTTTCATTTATAAACACTAGAGAGTATGTATTCAGAGCAATTCATCTTGAGGCTTTACACTGTCGCCAAGTCAAGCTGCCAGATTAAATCAGGCCATATTATCTAGTTACTAGCTCAACAACCTATAAGTAAGCAGTCACTGACAGAAGTTAGCCATAAGGCAGAAAAACTGAAGTCTGGAATTAAGATTCACTCTGTGGTGCTGAGGGTTAATGCAGTGAATTGCACAGTTGGTTCGAACCACAAAGTCGGCAATTCAAGCTCACCAGCAGCTCCTCAGAAACTATACAGGGTCACTATGGGCTGTAATAAACTTGACAACACTTAACAACAACAACTGACAAAAGAGGGTAACTGATAGGTTACAAACTCAAAATGAAGAGAAACAGCTTTAAACATCCGTTAATAATTGGAACATGGAATACACGAAGTATGAATCTAGGAAAATTGGAAATTGTCAAAGAAATGGAACGCATAAATATTGGTATCTTAGACATTAGTGAGCTGAAATGGACTGGTATTGGACATTTTGAATCTGACAACCACATGGTTTACTATGCTGGGAATGACAAATTGAAGAGGAATGGTGTTACATTCACTGTCAAAAAGAACTTATCAATACTTGTCATGAGGAACAGTGATGTTTGTGATAGGATAACATCCATGCGCCTACAGGGAAGACCAGTTCATACCACTATTATTCAAAATTACACACCAACCACTAAAGCAAATGAGGATGAAATAGAATAATGCTATCAACTTCTTCAATCTAACATTGATCAAACATACAATCAAGCTCACCGAGGAGACATCAAAGGCAAGAGGTCGGGTCTCCACAGAGCAAACCCCCTTCTAAGACTAAGACTCAATGGGAATACACGCTCTGACTGGTGATCACGATCGTCACCGATAAGGGGAAGTGAGGGAAAAACAGAAATGAAGCTGCGAACTAAGCCCTACAACATTCAATAGACTCCTGTGAACCTGGGTGGAGACCTGGTTGGCCAGCAGTGTGGCAAGACCTGGGGACTCTTGGGCCCAGAGTCAGTGGACTAGAGTGGAGAGTGAAGCATCCAGCTGATAAGAAAAGAGGGCATATGCACAAGAGCACCCACATGTGCAGATAATACCCACTTGACCTGGCTTCAATGACTGGATGACCAGAGCTCAACTAGAGGAAGAATGAAGAGGGAAAAAAAGAGTAATCTGATGCAATTTGATGAACTTGACCTACACCTATGGATGCAGTAGCTCAAAAGAGGGAACAAATCTTTACAGCAAGGATCATTCCCAACCCCCTCCATACACACCGTAGACAAGGATGGGCAAATTGGACATTGGCTACCCAAAATGGGGGGGGAGGGGAAGGCTACAAAGGTAAGAAGTGATTGGCTTACAAGCTTTCAAGAGGGAATCTAGATCCACAGGGCGTGGAGGAAGGTAGAATCTCCACTGAGTAGTATCCAATCTTTCTAGGCGGGGCTGATGAAAGGAAATGTGGCCAGGTCTCTTGTGATACAATTGTGAATAATTGTTATCAGGACTGCTTGTGAGAGTTGGAAATGTAAAGGTAGATGTTTTGTAGCAAGGAGGGGAGTGATTAACTTTTCAGTCTAGGAGCGGAGGTCCCTGGGACCATCAAGGGGGAGAAGCTCAGAGTGGGACCCTACCCAGAGAAGCAGTGATGCCTGAGATGGAAGCAGAGACAATGACGTGGAGAGATGGGAGCAGCTGGGGACTTCAGACCCAGAGAGGGAGAGGGGTTGTGTGCTGATGACCTGGGGATGGGCAGGCTTGCAGGGTATACCCTGTGGTTGGTTGATGATGCATGGAGAGGATTGTAACCATGGCAATGAAACGATATATGATAGGATGAATGTAAAACTAATGTTCTCCCATGTAAACTATCACATAATTCACAATAAAACATTAAAAAAAAAGATGTATTTATCATTACTGGTGATTGGAAAGCAAAGGTTGGAAACAAAGAGGAAGGATCAGTGGTTGGAAAATATGGCCAACCACTGATGACAGAAATAATGCTGGTGATGGCATGACAGAATTCTGCAAAATCAATGATGTTTTTATTTCAAATACATTTTTCAGACAGCTAAGTGATTACTATATACATGGACCTCACCAGACAGAATAGACAGAAATCAAATTGACTACATCTGTGGAAAGAGATGGTGGAAAAGTTCCATATCATCATCAGCCAAAGCAAGGCCAGGAACAGACCATCACTTGCTCATATGCAAATTCAGACAGAAGCTGAAGAAAATGCAAAAAAAAAAATACAAGAGAGCAAACATATGACCTTGAATATATCCCACCTGAATTTACAGATCATCTGAAGAACAGATTTGATACACTACACACTAAAGACTGAAGGCCAGAAGAGTTGTGGGATGACATCAAGAGTATAGGAAGAAAGCAAAAGGTCATTAAGAAGACAAGAAAGAAGGAAAAGATAAAAATGAATGTCTGAAGAGGCTCTGAAACTTGCTCTCCAGCGTAGCGATGCTAAAGCAAATGGAAAAAAATGGGGAGGTACAAAAGATAAACAGAAAATTTCAAAGTCAGCTCAATAAGACAAAGTCAAATATTACAATGAAATGTGCAAAGATCTGGAGTTAGAAAACCAGAAGGGAAGAACACGCTCAGCATTTCTCAAACTGATAGAACTGAAGAAAAAAAACCAAGCCTCAGTTTTTGTTATTGAAGGATTCTCTGGGCAAATTATTGAACGATGCAGAAAGCATCAAAAGAAGATGGAAGGAGTACACAGAGTCACTGTACCAAAAGGAAATGGTTCAACTATTTCAAGAGGTAGCATATGATCAAGAGCCAATGAAGTCCAAGGAGTATTAAAGGAATTGGCAAAGTACAAGGTACCAGGAACTGATAGAATTGAAATCTTTCAAGAAAGTGAGGCGGCACTGGAGGTTCACTCTTCTATGCCAAGAAATTTGGAAGACAACTATCTGGCCAAATGATTGGAACAGATCCATAGTTATGCCCATTCGAAAGAGAAGAGACCCAATGGAATGCGGAAATCATGAGACAATATCTTTGATATCCAATGTGAGTAAAGTTTTACTAAAGGTAATAGAGAAATGGCTGCAACCATACATTGACAGACAACTTCCAGAGGTTCAAGCCAGATTCAGAAGAGGTAACGTAATGAGGGATACTGTGTTATATGAATTTTGGCTGAAAGCAGAGAATACGAAAAGATGTTTACCTGTGCTTTATTGACTATGCAAAGGTTTTCAATTGTAGGGATCATGATAAGCTATGGACAACTTTACAGAGTATGCATATTCTGGAACACTTAATTGTACTCATGAAGAACCTGTAAATGGAC
>NW_006409106.1:257397-265842 GCF_000296735.1 Chrysochloris asiatica
AGGAAGGAAACAATGTTACCAAAAACAAATATTTGAGTCATACTATAAGAAGGAGATAAAAACATAGACTTACTTTCCTCCTCCACTATTCAGAGCTGGGGTAGGCCTAGTAAGCAAGTCTGAAATTTGAGAGGATAACTTTGTCTTCGCTGCTGTTTGCTGTTGTACCCTTACTTCGGCTGCATCTGCCAAGTGCATCAAAGTCTTTCTTTCTGGGCTTTCTTCAAAATTCTTACAACCAATACATTTGCAATTTGAAGAACACATTATCTTTGCCTAAAAGATTTACAAAAGAAAGATTTCCAAATCAAAATAAACAAACATATTTCCTCCATCAAATCAACAGCTTGTCAAATGACTTTAGATGGAAATAACTCTTACTGACAAGCACATCAAGCACCCCACCCTTACTGCAGAAAACTGCATTTTTAAAAAATTGTAGGGCTGGGGCAACCTTGTCAACTGTAGGAATGACTCAACCTAAAAGGCTGACACACTGTATGACACACCAAGAAACCATTTATGGCAACCGCTCCTTGGAAACTCTATACAAGGTCACTATGAGTAGGAACGGACTCCACGGCACTTAACAAAAACAACAGGGTTAATTCCAGGCATGACTGTATTGCTGTATTTAAGTTTTTAAAATAAAAATAATAAACTGTATGATTTTTGGTCTGACTGTATGATTTACATGACGTTTTCAAAGCAGAATTTCAACCACATTCTCCAGAAAAAATGCCCAGACCCGTAAGTAAAGGTAACCAGTAGAGCAGGCTGGTGAAAACATGAAAGCAGACACAATCACCTCACAGTGGCCAACAATCACATACAGCAATATTTCATATTCCTTTGTTTTCTATTTTTATGCTCACAAAACAGCCTTAACACAATTTGATTTTCTATAGACCAAGTGTCCCTCAACAAGCAACTATTAGCCATGGGGACTTTGAGCAAGAAAAACCTTAAAATTTCCAGGACTGTTACCTGGAATGCAAGTCATTTTATATTCAAAATTATTTTTTAAAAAAGCTATGGTGATGATGCATGGAGGGGATTGTAACCATGGCAATGAAATGATATACGATAGGATGAATGTAAAACTTATGTTCTCCTATGTAAACTATCACATAATTCACAATAAAACATTAAAAAAAAAAAAAGCAATTTAAAAAAAACCAAAAACCCATGGAAGAAGTGAATGGTACTGTCCCTCAAATGAGAACCACAACTACAGTTTTCAATCCACTTTGATGATGGTTATGTTTTTTCTTTTGATTGTTTTTTAGAGAAAATCAATAAATGTATGCTCTAATTTACATACTTTGAGGTTTAGTGACCAAGAAGTCATGAGTTGGTAAACTAACCAATAAGACCTGAAGTTGTAATGACAAGACCAAAGAATTACTCCTGTGAACCCCTCTAGGAAGAACAGAAGACCTTTCCCAATGTGAGTCCTCAGGCTGACTGTGCAGATTTCAAACATCAAGCCAATTTTCCAGTTGTCATTCGTCTTCAAGTAAATTAATCAGGTATACCTTTGAAAGTTATATCAAAAGATGGTTGAAATATGGTACCCAACCAGCATCTCACCTCATAGCATTCACAGTAGTTTTTAAGACATCCAGATCGTTTGCAATTACATCCTTTGCTGTGACGTCGATCTGATTCCCCCTCCTTTCCTTTGCCTATTTTAGGTTTAAAGGCTTCTGGATTTCTGTCAAGACATGCCTATCAAAACAGATCACATACCAAGGGAAGTTAAATCACAATAAATTAAAATTAAACACTGTAAAGGGAATTAATTTTTTTCTCACAGAAACAACTAAGTACTTGAAATAAAAGTGAAACTAGAAAAATTTGTTGGGTTAATTCAAACCAAATAAAAAAGAATCACCTTTATTGCTTTTTGTCTTTCATTTTCATGTTCCAAATTGTTATAACAGTTAGTACAATTACAGTTGTTACAAAATTCCCCATTTGCAAAGCAATCACAATATCTGGAAAATAAAAATCAGTATAAGGTAAAAAATCATTGTCAGCATAATCAAACCTTGAAACTAATTGTAAGCACTATTGTTGTTGTTGTTAAGTGCCATCAAGTCGGTTTCAACCCACAGCGACCTTGTACAGGGTTTCCGAGGCTATAAATCTTTACGGGAGCATAAAGCCTCATTTTTCTCCCGCGGAGCAGCTGGTAGTTTCAAACTGCTAACCCTAAGGTTTGCAGCCAGATTCGTAACCACTACGCTAACAGAGCTCCTTTACATATGTTAAAATAGAGTCCTGATGTGGTGCTGCAGAATAAGCACTAGACTGCTAATTGTAAGGTGAGTGGTTTGAATCCACAAGCTACTCTTCAGAAATCCTTTATGTGGTCACATGCTTCAGAACCTACTTGACAGCACTTAATAACAATGATGACAACAACACACATAAAACATTTTAGAAATAGAGCCACCCAGTTAGACAAACTGTCAACCACACATATATACTAAGCTCAAAATTTAAGTCATTGACTCCTAGCATTTTCGCCTACAAATTTGTTCAACAAGTAACAACTGTCAACACAAGAGCATAAGCAATTCTGTGTGTATACAAATGACATTAATTCAAAATCATTAGCCACTGATTTTATGTTACTAGTAAAATCTGCTCACTTGAACTACAGCAGTGTCTCTTTTGATTCTAAACCACATTTCACTTAACAGTTTCAAGTCAAGTCTGTTAGTTCAGTCCTAATTGTAAATTAATCATCTCATAATTTTTTAAATGATTCAGAACATCACCTTGCCTAGAAGACTATATACCATATACCAAGGTCATAAGTAAGAAGAAACATTATTATTTTTAAAGGCAGACACTATGTAAGTCTGTCTCATGCTGCTGTATTCCTAATCTCTACTCCAATGTTTTATGTAGACTAAAATAATTTCTTTCTGAACATTTTCATACTACCATATGAGTTCATTTACCTGTAAATGCATTTAAATTACTTAGAAATTATCTGTTGTTTTTTAAGTTAACTCCATTTACAGTTATACTATGAGCAAACAGTAGCAAAAACACTTACAGTTTCAAACACAACGATTTTGTACAATTACAGGGCTTCCTGGGCCGACTGGCAGACTCTGATGAGATTATGCTATACAGAAACACATATAAAAGAAACACATTTCAATCAATTAAAGGTAAACATTTAAAATAGAAGTCTTCAATCTATAAACTTTTAACAAATATATCTATCTAACCACTGGACTTAGAACTGTGCAAGAGACTTGGAGTTAGAAAACAAAATGGTAAGAACATGCTTAGTAGTTCTCAAGCTGAGGGAGCTGAAGAAAAAAATTCAAGCCTCGGCTTGTAATATTAAAGGATTTTATGGGCAAAATACTGAAAGATGCAGAACCCATCAAACGAAGATAGAAGGAATACAGAGAGTCACTGTACCAAAAAGAAATGGACGACGTTCAACCATTTCTAGAGATAGCATATGATCAAGATCCAATGATTCTGAAGGAAGAAGTCCAAGGTAAGTTGGAAAAGAACAAGACACCAGAAATTGATGGATTACAAATTGAAATCTTACAATAAACGGATGCAGCACTGGAGGCACTCATCTAAGACAACTACCTGGCCAACTGACTGGAAGAGATCCATATTTGTGCCAGTTCCAAAAAGAGGTGATCCAATGGAAAGTGGAAATCATCAGACAGTATCAATAATATCACATGCAAGTAAAATTCTGCTAAAAGTTAATTCAAAAATGGCTGCAACAGTACTTTGACAGAGAAGAAAACTTCCAGATGTTCAAGCCAGATTCAAAAGAAGACTTGGAACTAGGGATATCATTGATGACATCAGATGAATCTTGGCTGAAAGCAAAGAATACCAGAAAAATGTTTACCTATGTTTTATTGACTACACAAAGGTTTTAAATTGTGAGAATCATGACAAGCTGTGGACAACATTATGGAGAATGAGTATTCCAGAAAACTAATTGTGTTCATGAGGAACCTGTACATAAATGAAGTGAAAGTTGTTCAACAGAACAAGGGAACACCAAATGGTTTAAAATTAGGAAAGGTATGTGCCAGGGCTGTATTTTTTTCACCTTACTTAATCTATATGCTGAGCACATAATCCAAGAAGCAGGATTATATGAAGAAAACCGTGGCATCAAGATAATAACTTGTGATATGCAGATGATACAACCTTACTTGCTGAAAGCAATGAAGACTAAAAAATGTTTACTGATGAAGATCAAACATCACAGCCTTTGGTATGGATTGCATCTCAAGGTAAAGAAAACAAAAGTCCTCACCACTGAACCAATAAACCAGATATTATCAGTGTTTCGTTCTGTTGTACATAGGGTCGCTATGAGTTGGTACCAACTCGATAGCACCTAACAAAAACATATAAATGGAGAAAAGCTTGAAGCCGTCAAAGACTTTGGGTCAACTATCAACACTCATGGAAGCAGCAGTCAAGAAATCAAATGACATATTGCGTTAGGCAAATTTGCTGCACAAGACCTCTTTAAAGTGTTGAAGAGCAAAGATGTCAGTTTGAGGTCTAAGGGGCACCAGACTCACGTCATGATATTTTCAATAACCTCATATGCATGCGAAAGTTGGACAGTGAATAAGGAAGACCATAGAAGAATTGACACAACTGAGTTATAGTGTTGGAAGAGAATATTTTTTAAAGTACCATGGACTGCCAAAAAGAACAAACAAATCTGTGTTGGAAGAAGTACAGCCAGAATGCTCTTTGGATGTCAGGATAGCCAGATTGTCTCTCATACTTTGGACACATTATCTAGAGGGACCAGTCATGAAGAAGGATATCATGTTTGGTACAGTGGAGGTTTGGAAAAGAGATGGATTGGCACAGTGGTGGCAGCAATGGGCTCAAGTGTAGCAATGATTATGAGGTTGATCCAGGACTGGGCAGTGTTTCATTCTGTTGGGAAAAGGATTGCTGTGAGTTGGTACCGACTGGATGCCACTTAACAACAACAACAGTAAATGTTTACTGTGCGGTTACATTTAAATTCAAAGACAAACTGTAATATAAAAAGAGGTAGGGAGCCAAGATATGGTATAATCATAATAATGAAGTTATCAATAGCTACTGAACCCTCTTCATTATGAGAAAACAAAGTTGAAATTTCCTCAAAGCTCTTGGAAGTGAATTTTAAAAGGTAGGAGGGAGAGAGGGGTATGGATTGGAGGAATTTGGGGAGTGGGCTAAGCTAATTCAAGTCACTAAGCACTGGTTCTAAACTGATATTGCAAAGATAGATAACAAAAGAAAAAAAAAAGAACAACCTGCAAACAAAAAGCAATGACATAAAAGTTTTAAAAATTAGTAACATTAGTAACATAATTATTAGTAACAGACACAAATAGGTATATGCACACCCATGTTCAATACAGCATTATAACAGCAACAAAAATATGGAAACAACCTAAGTACCCATCAATGGAGGAATGAATATACAAACTATAGCACATACACACAGTGGACAGTTAGTCAACATGGATGAACCTAGGGAACACTGTGCTGAGTAAAATAAGTCAACCACAAAAGGGCAAATATTGTATAATAGTCTTGGAAGACATCTATGCCAACTGGCATAACACAGTCCATAAAGATGATATTCTAAATCCTACTCTAGCGAGTAGCAACTCGGATCTTAAAAGCTTGCAAGGATAAGGTGTTTGACTGGTGGGTATTGGGTTCCCCTGCCTACTAATGTAATACAGACAGTTAAGTGGGACAGAAAAAGAATATTGGGGAAGGTAACTATAGAAAGTTTGTAAACCCATCTTTAGCCTATAAGTGACTTGGTTATCTAAAAGGGGACTAGTATCCAGGGAAACAGGCTTCTTGTTAAACCTTGGTGGAGTACAGAGCCTTAGGTTGAATCTTGAGCCCCGATCAGAACCTTCTGGGATGGGACATGCAGATCAACCCGGACATGCAGATCAACCCGGACATGCAGATCAACCCGGAAGGCAAGAGGAACCAAAGATACTTAAATGAAAGACTAACTGGGGGGGGGAGGGGGAAGGGATTTTTTTAAAAAAAGGCAGACTGTTTGGCTGTGACAATATCAAGCAAGTTGTTTACCCTGGAGCCATCAAGGCAAGAAAATCAAGGTAAGCGCCTTTGTAAAACTGAAACTCAAAGGGAACACACGAACAGCCTAGTACACTCGCTTGTGACCATCCTGGTCAATTTGTGAATGGAAGCGGGGGTGGGGTGGGAATGAAGCAAAGACAACATGGGTTGAGATTGGCCATATTCCACAGACGCCTGATGATCTTGAGATGAGAGAGGGAAGTGGATGGCTTGGCTGGTTTGAAGTTCAGGGAGATGTGTGAACTCCGAAGCCCATAGTACGCATTTGACCTAGCTTGGATGGCTGACCAACCAGAATTCAACCAGATGAAGATAAAGAAGTATGATACAGGGAGCAAGTGTAAATTGCTACAACCTGATCAACTGGAACTTTGCTTATGGATGAAGCTGCCTAATATTGCAACCAAATAAGGAAGGATTCTTCATATCAAGCATGTCTCCTCAGTACACTGGGTTGATAGGGACAAACCCCCTTCTAAGACTGAAACTCAAAGGGAATACATGAGTAGGCATGTAAGCTTGCAGATGACCACATTGGTCTACTGGTGAGTGGAAGAGGAGGAAAAGCAGCAATGAAGAATCGGGCTGAGTTCAACCATGGTCCATAGACTCCCATTGACCTGGAGATGAGAGACAGAAGAGGAAGGGCTGGTTGTTCCAAAGCGTGGTGAGACCTGGGGACACCTGAGCCCATGGACAAGGACATAGCCACAGAGGGCTAGAGCTGAGAATGAAGCATCCAGCTGATATGGAGTGAGAGGAGGCACATAAGAACACCCAAAGTTGCAGATAATACACATTTGACCTAGCCTCGATGGCTTGATAATCAAACTCAACTAGAAGAAGATATAAAAAAAAAAAGAAAGAAAAAGTTATCGATTGGGCTGCAAACCTTAAGGTCAGCAGTTCGAAACTACAAGATGTTACATGGGAGAAAGATGAGGCTTTCTGCTCCTGTAAAGATTTTTAGCCTCAGGAAACCTTGTACAGGGTCGCTATGAGTCGGAACTGACTCCATGGCACATCACCACCATTGTCACAAAATCACAGAAATAATTATTAAAATATAAAAATATGAAAGAAAAAAAAAGACCAGGCTTAGTGCTCAGAAAAGAGTCTGGAGGAATACAAGACTATGGCCCTAGACCACCCTTTTGGTCTGGAAAGAAACTCACCATTGTGGTCCAATTTTCAGCCAAGCAATAGATGAGTATATAGGAAGGCAACAACACTAGTAAGGAAGGCTCACCAGGAAATGCTCAATCACTCAATTATCAAAAGGGTCACATGTATCTAAAGACAAAGGTGAGAAAGGAAGAGGAGGGTGGAATGGAAATAGAAACCACAGAGAGGAAGCAGGATAACTGTTGTTGCATGGAGGGGACTGCAATCACTGAGTGAGACACAGACTATGATTTGTTGAATGTAAAACTGATGTAAATCTTCACTTGGTTCACAATAAAGAGTTAAAAAAAAAAACTGGGGGACTGTAAAGGCATGAAGTGGCTGGGTAACTTTCACAAGGGTGCTTAGCGTTAGAATGAGGGGAGTAAGAAAGAAACCCTACTGAACAGTTTGCTTCTTGTGCAGATGGGTCTGGTGATGAAGAGAATAAGATTCAATGATTCAACTGTTGAATAATTGTTATCAGGTCTAATGGCAATTGTCACAACTGTAAATGTAGAAGAGATGTGACTAAAAAGGGGAGCAGTTAATCAGTCATTTCAGGAACAGATGATCCTAGGACCATCAAGAGGGAAGAAGATGAGAGCAGCGAAGGATCTTAACCAGAAAAGTAGCAACAACAGAGATGGCGGCAGAGGCGATGGCACGGAGAGATAGAACAGCAGAGGACTAGTGGCCCATGGGCTGAGAAAAGCTGTTTCCCTGTGGGCAGGAGACTGGCTTGCAAAATGTACCCTTTAGAAACATTTTAAACAAATATATATTTTCAGTGTAGTATGTGTACATCAAAAAAAAAAAAAAAAGGTAATAGAAGTAAATACTGTTGGCAAATGGTTTGAACTGCAAGGTCAGTGGTTCAAGCTCACCAGCTGCTCCTCAGAAACCCTGTACACGGTCGCTATGGGTCAGAATCGACTCAATGGTACTTAACAACAACAACAATAGTGTGCATGGAGGGGACTGTAATCATTGCAATGATTTGCTAAATGTAAAACCGATGATCTACCCTGTAAATCTCCACTCACTCAATACACAATAACAGCTTTAAAAAACAAACAAACAAAAAACAATATAAAAAGCTTTCAAGGGGCCATCTCAGATTTAATT
>NW_006409106.1:268597-269121 GCF_000296735.1 Chrysochloris asiatica
GAGGTCAGTCTATGATCAAAACAATTGCAATGTGAAAGAAGGTAAACACAGAGGAACAGAGATCTAGGTGGTGGGAAGGTCAGGTAGATTACAGGAAAAAATAGACTGTCTTACAAATGGAGGTAAAAGTTACCAGAATATAAGGTAACCACAATGATGGGGTTGGTGTGGGGGGTTTCGATGGAGGTGGAGGGAAGCAATGGTAGAGCACAGGGTAAAGGCAGACACATCATAGTTCGAGTGCTGGGGAAGGTAATATAAGAAGGGTGAGGAGGTAGAAGAACAGGTGGGTAAGGGAAACACTGAGACAGGTTTGCATGGTAAATGGGACAAAGGTAAATAGTGAAGCATGCTTAACCTTGGAACAACAGGGCTCTGTGATTCAGGGATCTAAGGAATAGTTTGAATAGGGGAAATTATACTAAGATGCTTGACTGTCTTATGAATATTGGTTTCCCTTGACTACTATTGTAAAATAGAGTGGGATAGAAAGGAATGTTGGGAAACATGATTATAGAGAAAAC
>NW_006409106.1:270553-285092 GCF_000296735.1 Chrysochloris asiatica
AAAAAAAAAGAGCTAAAGGGAATAGAGAGAAATACTGTTATCTGATAGTACATGGAGGGGAATGTAATCATTGTGATGAAGCAATTTATATGATTTGTTGAATGTAAAACTGATGATTTGCCCTGTAAACTTACACTCAATCCATAATAAAAACTTAAAGGAAAAACAAAAATAGCAAAAAATTTATTTAGAACTCTCTAGAGAAAGGGAGAAACAATGAAACAAATACAGCAAATTAGTAAATGTGTATACAGGGCATTTGGGAGTTCTTTGTTACTGTAACTTTTTTATAAGTTTGAACTATTTAAAAATAGAAAGCACTTGAGACAGCTTTAAGGGGAAAAACGATTAAATAGGATGTATTTTGAAATAGATATTTTATGTTGCAATTAAGCTGGTACAATAACCTAACTTATATATTGTTGTTGTTACGTGCCGTGGAGTCGGTTCCGACTCACAGTGACCCTGTAGTACAGGGTTTCCGAGGCTGTAAATCGTTATGGGAGCAGAAAGCCTCATCTTTCTCCCGCGGAACAGCTGGCAGTTCGAACTGCTGACCATGAGATTAGCAACCTGATTTGTAACCATATAGTTTTCAAAATACTTACCCATTGATTGGAAGCCTTGCCTGGGTCTGGATACCAGATGTGCCAGTAAAATTAGAGTTGCTTGCTATAGACACATATGAAGACTGCTGCAGCTACATGTAAAGAAAGCAAAGTTTCAGTCACACTTGCAAAATTCATATAATCATCCATTGCTGTTTTTAAGTGCCGTCGGTTCTGACGCATAGCGATCCTGTATAGGGTTTCCGAACAGTAGCTGGTGAGTTTGAACTGCCAACCTTGCAGTTCAACCTTGCAGTTCAGTGCTTATCCTACAGCACCACACCAGGGTCACTAAGAAGCACAATTCTACCGACTATAATAGGGAAAACACAATGGAGAATTTCATATCGACACAATATTTCATAGAGCTCTTTTAAAGACGCTAACAAATAGAGATGAAAAAAACAAGTGAGCATGCTAAAGGGCTACATGATTCAAAATTAGGAGATTATTTCATAGAAAAACATGCACATCATAATTATGGTGGTGATGGTAAATGACTTGGAGTTGGTCCTTACTCCTAGTGACCCCATATAGTGTTTCTGAGGCTGTAAATCTTCATGGGACCAGAAAGCCTCATCTTTCTCCTGCAAATTCGAAGAGCTGATCTTGTGGTTAGCAACCCAACTCATAATCCACTGCCCTACAAGTGCTGCATTTCATAATTGTTGTTACGTGCTGTCAAATCAGTTCCAATTCATAGAGACCCCATGTAGCATTTCTGAGGAGTGCCTGGTGGGTTTGAATCACCAACCTTGTGGCTAGTAGTACAGTGTTTATCCTATAGCACCATATCATATAATTATCACAATTATGTAGTTGTTGTTATAGTGCTGTTGAGTTGGTTTCGACTCACAGCAACCCTGCAATGGGTTTCCGAGGAGCAACTGGTGAGCTTGAACCGCCGACCTTGTGATTCAAACCGACCTTGCAGTCTAATGCGTTAACCTGCAGTGCCATACCAGAACTGCATACTCTGAAAATACTGTAATAACTTTCAACCCAAGCCAGCCTATTGGATAATTCATGGCTTTGACTCTAAAGATGACCAGATGAAGTTTCTGGAGAAATCAGTGAAGCTCTTTTACCTGAAAATGTATCACACATTCTATTTTTCAAGAGTAAATCAGTAAGATGTAATTTATTATATATGCCTGAGTGGGTTTTTTTGTTTGTGTGTTTTTTAAAAAAAGCTAAAGTGGATAAAGAGAAATACTTTTAACTGATGGTATATGGAGGGGATTATAATCAATGTAATGAAACAAATTATATGAAGTGTTGAATGTGAAACTGATGATGTGCTCTGTAAACTTTCACTCAATCCACAATAAAAACCTTAAATTAAAAAAAAAAAAAAAAAAGAGTAAATCAGTAGCAGCATATTTATGTGTGAAGGAGAGATTTAATACAGCCATAGTCTTTTCTAAATTAATTTGGGCTCTGCTGATTCTAACGTCAACCAATCTCTCTTCAACCTGAATAATCCTGGCCTCTCACCAGGCTGCTCTCAGCAACTAATTGTTTGATCTATACATCCGATGTGTGCTATCAATTTCTAAAAGCTAAAGATACCAAGAAATTTTAATTAACTTTTTAAGACTTTTCAAGTTGGAAAAAGTCATTTTAACACTGAGGTACATGATTTTCGTGACTAGCTTCAGAATATGAGACTTCTTAAGATCCCTGGGCGGCACAAATGGTTAAGTTATTGACTACTAACTGAAAGGCTGGCAATGTGAACCGACTCAGAGGCTCCTTGGAAGAAAGTCCTGGCAAGCTGCTTCTGAAAAGTCAAAGCCTTGAAAAACGCTATGGGGGTACAGCTCTATTTTGCAACACATGGGGTCTCCATGAGTCAGATTCGACTCAACAGTGGTGGTGGTGACTGTGTGCCGTGGAGTTGGTTCTGACTCATAGCGACCCTGTACAGGGTTTCCGAGGCTGTAAATTTTTATGGGAGCAGAAAGCCTCATCTTTCTCCTGTGGAACAGCTGGTAGTTTCGAACTGCTGACCTTGCGGTTTGCAGCCCGATTTGTAACCACTATGCTCTTTTTTAAAAAGACTTCTTGGATCTAACTATCCTTTTTAAAATGGAATGCCTTGATTTTTTCCACATACCTGAGTAACATATTGAGCTGGAAGCACTGCATAACCCACATTCCCTGTTCCTGGAGCTGGTGCCAGCACAGTGCCTGGTGGAAGGTTAGTGAGGTTGGGCTGGATCTGTGGCAGTGGTGTGGCAGGCATGATAAGTCGTTGCTGGGGCTGGCTAGTAGTAACTATTTGTGAAGTTGGATTGATTGGTTTGGGAACAACCTAAAGAGAAAGGAAGTATATCAATGACTATAAAAATAAATTTTACAACTGCTCAATTCAATATAACTCTCTTATACCTAAATCTGAACTTTCAGTTTTTCAAAGTAAATTATATACTTGGGAGAGCTTGAGAAAAGGAAGTTATGTGATGCTCACTTGTTTGACGGTAGTCTGTGCTGGGACAATTGGAACTGACATCCGCACTGGCGTTGCATTAACCACCACTGGCTTGGCTTTAAAAAGAAAAAAGAAAAAAAAACCTCTGAAATAATTGCAACAATTTTTTATGAAAAGTTATAATCCTTCTTTATCTGTTTAGTTAATGAGTAGATGCAATTATTTATAGAAGAAGTATTTAAAACACTTAAGAATACTTTAGCTCTCCTAGATTATTATCCTCATGAGTGAGCTTAAAGAATTCCATTTGTTTCCTATTTAGAGTAATAGTTAATCAGGATAGTTACCTTTCATAATTCCTTAATCCATATATAGGAAACTTACATCTAAGGCAGCTATAACCTATCTACTTTATGAGGGAGTATGTGCAGATTGAAGACACACTTTTGAAAGTATTTTTTATATACTCACTATTAAATCCAGCCAAATGGAACATTGTAAAATAAATGGACCGCCATTCACGAACCTAAATAGCAACACCATTCTACACTATTTCTAATTGTTGTGTCTCTACTTAAACCAGAAAAAATACTTATGATTACTATTAATGTTATTAAAGAGGTAGCACAGTGACTTATGAGTTGGGCTGATAACTGCAAGGTCAGCAGTTTGAATCTACCAGCTGTTTCTCAGGAAAAAGAAGAGGCTTTCTGCTCCCGTAAAGATTTATAGCCTTGGAACCCTATATAGGGTCACTATGTGTCAGAATCAACTCAACGGCACACAATCACCACCACTACCATTATTATTATGGTATAATTCAATATTTATAGAATCTATAAAAAGGCATCACAGCCTAAATATTAAGAATAAAGGCTATGAAACCATAAAACCCTAGGGGTTCAAATCCTAGTTCTGCCACTTTCCACCTATCTATTTTACCCATTTCTCTATTTGCAGTAAAAGTATGACAAGAGAATCAATCTTACAAATAGATGATGCTCTTATTGTTAAGTTTCATGGAGTAGGTTCCGACTCATAGCAACCCTGTATAGGGTTTCCAAGGCTGTGTACATCATTGAGAGAGCAAAAACCTCCATCTTTCTTTAATGGAGCGCCTTGTGGACTCGAACTGCCGACCTTTTGGTTTAAAGTCTAGTGCTATCCTAAAAAGCAACTGCGCATCTTCTACGTAGATGTTGCTTGTTGTTGTTAAGTGCCGTTGAATCAGTTCCGACTCATAGCGACCTTGTATAGGGTTTTCAAGGAACATCTGGTGGGTATGAACCACAGACCTTGTGGTTCAAACTAACCTTGTGCATTATCCTGCAGCACCACACCAGTAGATAAAAGATGCTGATTTGTGAATGTTGACTAAAACAGTGCCTAACAAATAGTAAGTGTTGAATAATGCTACCTGACATTATTGTTGTAAATGTTGTTATATAAATGACATTGTGGACATTGTTCCCGTGAACTAACATACAAAACACCTAATAGGTTAAATCAGGCAAGCACTCAAATATGATAAATACCATTAAAGAAGACAGAGCACTGTGGGAATCCACAGGAAAGAGAACATACAACTGAGAGGCCCACAGGATGGGACTCTGGAGAGTGCATGGAGGGCATAGTGTTTGAGAAGAGTCCTGAACAGTGAGCAGCTGAAGAAAAGGCACACAGACTGGAGGAAGGCATTGAAGACAGAGACAGAAGCAGCTAGCTGTGCAGCAGCAAGAATTCTTCACAAAGCACTGATGACCAGACTGCTCTGGCTGGAGCCTAGGGTGAAAGAAGGCAAACGGAGGCAAAAAGAGATACTGTAGTTGTTTTGTTGAGGACCATGACTGTTTGAAAGTTAGAATGGAAATCTGTATTTTTAATTCACTAGATAATGAGATGTTTTTGAAAGTTTTTAAGTATAGATAGGTTATTAGAACACCACAAAAAGAAATTGTATTTGGCAGCAGTAAAACAGGTGGTATTGCAAGAATGAGACAAGCCCAAAGAGTATCACATTAGTCTGTGCAAATAAAATGAGGGTCTAATCTGGGGTAATAAGGGGAATGAAAAGGACAGAGCAGATGCAAGAGATATATAGTGGAGGGGAAAGTAACCCAAATGGTAAAGATTGGAGGCATCCAACCCTGTTACCATGGAGTTGATTCCCACTCCCAGCGACCCTACAGGGCAGAGGTGAACTGCTCCTTAGGGAGTCTAAGAATGTAAATCTTCACAGGGAGCAGACAGCCACATTGTCTCCCACAGAGCGGCTCGTGGGTTTGAACCACAAACCTTGAGGTTAGCAGCTCACTGCACCACCAAGGCCTCCTTATTATAGATACAAGGGGAGAAAAATAAGTCATTCGAAGGTAAATGAAGTTATTATAACTAAAAAGTCACAGATGAACAGATCTGAATGGAAGATGAAAGCTGATGTGGAGAGATGCTGTGATGGAACACAGGCAGGAGGCTGGCAGAAGACTTATGCTTAGACCAAAAGACCTGCCCTGTGTACACTGCTCAGAGCCATTTCTACAGTCTAACGGAGGGATTCAAGAAGACAAGGACGTGGCTTCGGACTGGACTATACTTAAGGTAAGATTGGATCCTGGCCTGAAAGAGAGAGATTGAGGATTGACCTAATGCTATCTAGACTGCTCTGAATAATCAAGGAAAACAGTGGATTTTCTTGGCTAGAAAGACTGCTTCACTGCTAACTTATTTTTTACTTTTGCTGGGAATGGAGTCACTGATGGCTAGAGACAAAAAGTTGAAAATCTTAGATGAGGAAAAGAGAATATCACAGAGAATAATCTGATCTAAAATGGAACAGGCCCCTGAAGCAAAATAACAAGTTACAAGTGGAGCAGGAAATCGGGAGACCCCCATAAAAGACTATAGGATTAGACAGCAGTGGTTGCTTGACTCTGTGAATATACTAAAAAAACACTGAATTGTACCTTTTTAAGTGGTGAGCCTTAGGGCTTGTTAATTATATACCAATAAAGTTGTTATGGAATCCTGGTGTGGCGCTGTGGGATGGTGTCGCACTGTGGGTTAATGCACCAGACTACAAAGCCGTTTGAACTGCAAGGTTGGTGGTTCAAGCTCACCAGCGGATCCTCAGAAACCCTATACAGGATCGCCATGGTTCGGAACCAACTCAACGGCACTTCACAACAAAAACAGAGTTGTTATGAGAGCACAGTGGCTTTGCAGGATAACCGGACTGCTAACCACAAGGTCTACAGTTTAAGTCTACCAGCTCATCCACGGAAGATGAGATTTTCTGCTCTCATAAAGATTTATGACCTCAGAAACCCTATACAGGATCACTGAGTTGAAACTAACCCAACAGCACTTAACAACAACAAAATTTGTTATTTAGACAGAGTACAGTCATCCCTCAGTATTGGAGAGGGATTAATTCCAGAACTCCTGGGTGGTACTATTAAGTGCCATCTACCATAACAGCAATCTGATGTAGCAAGCTGGTGGGTTTGAACCACCCTTTTGAGTTAGCAGTCCATTGCTTATTCTACAGCACCATACCAGACCTCCACAACCCCTCAGTTGTTGTTGTTAAGTGCCGTCGAGTCGGTTCCAACCCATAGCGACCCTGTACAGGGTTTCCGAGGTATACATACCAAAATCAGGGTATACTCAAGTCTCTTATATAAGGCACTGTTGTTGTTGTTGTTAAGGGCTGTAGAGTAGGTTCCGACTCATAGCGACCCTGTTTAGGGTTTCCGAGGAGCAGCCAGTGGGTTTTAACTGCCAACCTTGTGGTTCAAACCAACACTGCAGTTGAGTACTTACCCTGCAGTACCACACCAGGACTCCATAATTTGGCGTAGTATTTGCATATAAACTACACACATACTCCCTCCCATATACTTTAATCATTTCTAGATTACTTAAAATACCAAATACAATTCAAATGCTATGCAAATAGCACTGTAAGTTCCCTTTTAGCCTTTGAGGGATTCCTGCTACCATTTAAGTGCTTTTTAGAAAAATTTTTTCACGGATACAAAGGGTCCACACAACACAAGCAGCAAAGTAACCAGCCAATAGACATATAAGGCTCAATGAGTGTTGGAAAGAGACTGAGGATCTGGAAAACAGTGGAGACTACAGCAGGGTGTGTCTACACATCACTTTATTCATGTGGATTCAGTGCAGAGCAAATTGAAGTTTTGCTTTTTGGAACTTTCTGGAATTTTCCTCCCAAACATTTTTCATCCACAGATACGGAAGACTGACTGTATATGGCCATGGGTTGCAGAAACAGTGACATGATACCTACAAGTGACTTGAAATGGTTTCTGTTTTGATTTTCCTATCGCCTTTGCACTTTAGTCAAGTTATATTGGCTGCTGTTGACTGTCGGTCTCAGCAACGCTTTAAGGAGTTAAAAGATGAGCTGTAGTTTGTGCTTGCTGCAGAGGAGAGTGAACTCCCTGCTCCCTGCAGTGGTCACCCTTCCAAGAACACAGAGTAAGAAGTTTGAAGTTGGTGTATGATGCAGTAAATTACTTCATGTAGCCCTTCTAGCCATACTCTTTGTAACTCACACAGAATGACTGAGTGGGACTATGAAAACAGGTGTATGGAATCTGTGACTCTTGGGGTTATGTGTCAACTTGCCTAGACCATGATCCCCAGTACTGTGTGGTGAGCAAAGAGAAGGGACCTGACTACCCTCAAGAAAGAAGACCAGGAGCATGTCTTTTGGACCTGGGATTCCTGTGTTGAGAACCTCCTAGACTTAAAAACCAGTAAGAGTGGTAGTACCAGAGACAGCGAGGTTGAGCGAGAAGCAGCAGCAAAGGCAGCAGAACCGGGAGATCAGCAGGAACCAGTGCAATGGGCTTCTTGGTCTATAGGGCAAGGAAGTTGAGAGCTTTGGGCAGAAGGCTTCCTGCTGGAGTGATGTGCCTCTGGGCAATTGCTAGTGGAGTCAGAAGAGCTTTGTAACATTTGTCTGAGCAGAACAGAGGTTGCGCCAAGTGGCCATAGAGAGAAGTCTGCAATTATGACTGAAAAGAGATTGCCCTGACCAAAAAAGGTTCATTCTGGACCTTGAATTGCACTGTTACCTCATTAACTCCATACTAATGAACATTGTCTGTGCCTTTTGTGGCCATTCCAATGTATTATTAAACCCAGCAGAAGGAGGGACACCTGGTGCTAAAATTGGTAAACTAGTTGAAGAGTAGGTATGTGTCAGCCTTGAACTATTGATCTTGATTCTTCTCCCCACTTACGAAGTGAGAGGAAGTCAGATACCCTTGCCACATCATTTTTACAGAGAACAATAACCAGGAAAATGTAATTATTTCCTGGTGGTCCTGAGATACAAAGGAGAAGGGGTATAGCCTGCCTTCAGTCACTTCAAATGGTGGGCTAAACAGTGGGCTCATGATTTCATTTGGATAATAAGGAAAAGGTAAATAACTCTCCACCTTCCTCTTGTTGTTGTTGTTGTTATGTGCCGTGGAGTCAGTTCCGACTCATAGCGACCTTGTACAGAGTTTCCGAGGCTGTAAATCCTTATGGGAACAGAAAGCCTCATCTTTCTCTCGCGGAACAGCTGGTAGTTTCTAATTGCTGACCTGCGATTCACAGCCCAATTCGTAACCACTATGCTACCAGAGCTCCCACCTTCCTCTACACACTGGAAATTCTGTAGGTTTCAGTAGGCTTGACATCTATATGTGGAGTTTTACTGAAGCCTTTGGGATGGAGAAAACACTACTCCAGTTTTCATAGAAGTTGGCATTATCTTTTATTTTTTGGTCTTAAAGAATTCTTAGAACAGGAATTCTGCACAATGCCTTTGGAACAGATTCCTCCCCAAGTTTCAGAAACCATTATCTGCAAGAGTGAAGTTTTCTTAATTCCTTAAACATATCCCCACCTCCCTTAGCAAGATGGCAGGAGATTATATCCTGAAGAGGTTAATCAAGTCCCTTCTGAGCCTCTCTGCTTGTTGTCAGCTATCAGGCCAACAATTAATAAGGGAGAGCTTTTGAACATTATTTTTGGGGCAGAAAATGTACAAGATAAGCCCAATTTCCTTTGGTATAGTTAAGTAAATTCCTCATCAGAAATCAGGTTTTTAAAAAGACATATTAATACAGTTGATGAGCTAAAGTACATATTTAGTGTATATATGATTGTTAAAATTAAATTTAACTCATTATTTCCATGAAACAATATATGTACATATATCCATCATTTTTATGGGACAAGAAAGAAAAATATATGATGATAATAAAGGAAGTCACATGTGTGTAAGTAAAAGGCTATAGAGACAGGATGGTGAAAAAGGTGGAGAAATGAAGGTGAGAACACAGAGGGAAAGCTGAAGGTGCAAAGCAAAAAAGGGAGAGGCAAGATTGCAGAAGTAGGGACAAGGGTTGCCGAAGTTAAAGAGAAGCAGAACGGCAGAGAGAGGCAGGCAGACAGACAGATAAAGTTGGAAAAGAAGGCACCAGGAAACACAAAATAATTATGACATGCCCAGCCATTCCTCTACTCTTCCTAGATCTTATCTTTTCTACTATACCAAAGACTTAATTCTTACTAAGATTCAATTAGTATTAACTTTACACTAGAAGTGGAGACCCAGCATTATGTACAAGCAGAAATATATACATATAAAATAAATCAACTGTATCTAATGACTGTTTTACATCTCCATGTCACCTAAGTACAATGGACTTGTAGCAGAATATAAAACTTGACTCCCTTCGTCAGCAATAAACAAGCTTCATGTTTTTCTCAGTAAGAATACGATGATAAAAGAACACCCTTTTAAATTCCTTTTAATAAGAGGAAATATTAAGTGCCATTGAACTGGTTCCAATTCACAGAGACCCTCTACAGGGTTTCTGAGGAGCGGCTGGTGAGCTTAAACTGCCGACCTTGCAGTTAGCAGGTCAAAGCAATCCTACAGCGCCACACCAGGACTCCAAGGAGGAATTAGAAACCATAATTACTTGATATTATACACTAATATATTCTCCCATGCTTTCTCATCTCCTCTGTTCAGCAACTAAGAAAAAAAATACTCTCAGCATTTAAAGAGACCAGCAGCCTAAGTGCTGGACCTGAACTGTTTTTTAATCTGGAAAAAAAAAAAAAAAAGGTGTGTGGGGTGGGGGTGGGCAGGGGGTTCTTCACAGACTGCCTCAGGTGAAACAGCTATCAGCAATAGATAGCTCCAAATTCCTGACCTCTTAATTGAAAACAACAGTAACTAACTGGCCTTTAATTCTTTATTTCCTTCCAGTAAACAATAAATCATTCACATGCTATCAACTACTTTCTGACTTCACTGGATTAGACAACAACTTTCCAAGGGAAAGATTATGTTCTAACTGCAAAGTGCCGGATTCGGATAGTATCCTGATCCTTTCACACCATTTCATTTTTTTAAAAAAAGTATATAAACATGGAGTAGGAGTCCTAGTATGGCATTGTACGATAGGCACTAGACTGCTAGTCACAAGGCTGATGGTTCAAATCCACCAGTGGCTCCTCAAAAACACTATACGGAGTTGCTATGAATCAAGTCTTCGACAGCACTTAAGAACAACAAAACATAGAGAAAGATGATGTTGTTTGTATCTGTTGTACTATGGTTGTTGTTAAATGCCTTTGAGTTGGTTTCAACTAATAGCAACCCTGCTTAACAGTTTCCAAGGAGCACTAGTGGGTCTGAACCATCAACCTTACGGTTAGCTGTCCCATGCTTATCCTACAATGCCATACCAGGATACCATACTACGTGGTTGGTTGGTTGGTTATGTGCCGTGGAGTCGGTTCCGACTCATAGTAACCCTGTACAGGGTTTCCGAGGCTGTAAATCTTTACGGGAACAGAAAGCCTCATCTTTTTCCCGTGGAACAGCTGGTAGTTTTGAACTGCTGACCTTGTGGTTCACAGCCCAATTCGTAACCACTACGCTACCAGAGCTCCATGTACTATGTGGTAGGAAGGGTTAAACATAGAAAATGGTAGGACTACAAACAGGAATATCCTCTAGAAAAAACTACAACTGAGGGAAAGGTTAGGATATTTAATCACCTTCTCTTAGAAGTTATAGATTAAAAATAGGTAAAGGATGAATGTGATGTAAGGTTTATATTTATAATTTATATATTACCTACTTATTTCAACTGACCAAAACAATCAAGAGACTTTATAGTTTAGAAAAATAAGATAAGCAATCTTGTTGCATCTTAATCTAGTCCACCTAAGATCACTAGCATAAATAGTAGGTTTAAGATCACCAATAAAATGGCTAACCACATTTTGATAAGGAATTATGATTATCTGTGTACCAGTTTCTAACAGAATGAAATACCACAGTTATATACAACTATGCCTCTATTTCACTGCCTTCTACAACAGCTGCTGATTCAAACTCTCAGCTGAAATGCCACACTTAATCAGGATTTCAGCAAGTAAAGGACCAAAGTTCTTAATAATGTTAAAAACATTAATAACTGTTTAAAAAAAAAAAAAAAAAAAAAGGTTACTAACCTTGCTGAAGAGGCTGAGTGTTTGTACTGGGGTTCTGACTAACTGGCTGGGTTGAGCTACTGGCTGTTGTGGCAGTAACAAGTCGGACATAATGAAACTTGCTTCCAGGCACTTGAATCTGCTGGACATTGGGAGCAGTTGCCAGAGGAATAATTGTCTTAAACTGTGATGTGCTCACGCCTCCAACAGTGATGGTCTGCACAGCTGATTTCACTGCCTATTAAACAATACAACATTGCTATCATTAATCTGGGATTTAACTTCCCTATTCTTTTTTACTTATGACAGTTGCTCAAGTAAAAAAGTATGTTCCTTTATTTCATCAACAGCTGTTGAAAGAAACAACCTGTTCAAAGAGAAATGAAAATAGTAGTAATGAACATAGGAGTGAAGTCAAAATTAATGAGTTCTATCTTCCATATCTAACAGTTAACTTCCTTAAAATCCCAGGACAGATGACTTGCTATGAAGAAATTATTACTTAATTTACGAGAACTTAACAGTTTTATTATTATCACTTAAAATAGGTAAGAAATGGATTATTTTAAATCTCCTATCATTAAGCCCCAAATTCCACATAGAGAAGATATATACACATCTGGTTTTATTGCTACCCATCAAATTTAGTATGACAAATTTTATATTCACATATTCTAAAAGAAAGTGACCCCTCCCCCAAAACTCATCTTATATCCTAATTAATTCTCGTCAATTCTGAAGGACTTATAATACTCTCTAGATACAAATGTACCCACTAACATATGGGCAGGGAAACTAATTCAGACCCAAACTCCCTAGATTGTGGTTGTCTAGGGAACTAATAATATCTGGATGAATCATATCTGAGTGAAAACATTCATTTTAATTATTTTTAATCCTTTCCCTCTGTCAGACAGCAATTTGATTTCCCACAAAGTGAAATGAAACATGGTGATGGTGGTGGTTGTATGTCATTGAATCAATTCCCACTCAGAGTGACCCTGTATATGCTTTCCGAGGCGGTAAATCTTTACAGGAGCAGAAAGCTGCATCTTTCATCCTCTGAGTGGCAGGTAGATTTGAATTGCTGACCTTGTGGTTAGCAGCCCAACTCCTAACTATTACACTACCGGGGTTCCCTGAAACACGAAGGAGTCTTTGAAATGTCTCCAAATTTAATGTTTAGCCTTTATACAACAGAATAACATGCAAAACAAAGGACTAGTTCTATAGTCACAGCCTCAGAAACCCTGTACAGGGTCACTATGAGTCAGAACCGACTCCATGGCACATCACCATCTATAGTCATATTAAAGGATTAAGCCCCTACCTATTCTTCAAAATACATTCATGAGAATAGACAATTAACATATGAAAGAGAAAATCTATATTCACTAAGTGGATAATACATTTTTAAAGAACAGTTTGGAAGAATATGAACATTTTTATGAACATTGACTAATATAAAACAATTCATATATAATCATTAGGTCCCACTACCATCCAGTTAATTCTGACTCATACAAACCCACAGAACAATGCAAAACTGCCTCATAGTTTCTAAGACTGTAATCTTTACAGAAAGCAGACTGACACATCTTTCTCCATAAGTGGCTAGTGGGTTCAACTGCTGACCTTTTAATTACCAGCCGATCACTTTTACCATTGTGCCACCAAATACACCAAAAATTCAAAATTTAGGCAGTCCCTGGATTATGAATAAATTCCATTCATAAATCTGTCTCTAAGTCAAATTTGTACAGAAGCTTAAACAGTTAAATGTAGTTCATACCTAACAGTTCGTCAAATGTTTTTCCTAGTTATTTAGTATACCTCGTTCTGCAGAGCATTTAAGAGACCCCTTTCAGACATACTAAAACATATTTAACATAGTAATACAGTATGAATAATAATGTTTTGATATGTGCCACAAAGTAGTGTTTTTTATTAGAAAGAATGCATGCACTGTGAATTTTTAATATAATAGGTTTTACAGGGGCGGTTTATAACTGCAGGTTACACATAACTCAAATGTTAGTAACCAGTGACTACCTATAAAGATAAACCTAACAAGAGCTAATGAAGTCAGTGAGTTAATTGGAAATAAGAAGCTTGAGAAAAAAGATAAAATGAGTACATATGGGACCTAATGAAAAACAAAGCAACCTGTGAGACAAATATAGGTTGCCAAAAGCTAGCTCAAAAAGTTGATCTTTTTTCTAACAGTCTTAAGCAATGAAGCTAACAAAGATGATTTTATGGAACAAAGGCATGAGTCTTAGATTTACCAATACAATGCAGAGAGAAAGATCCAGCTAAAACAGTGACTACCAAGGGGATATGCCGGTGGTAGTATACCGTGGAGTCGGTTCCAACTCATAGCGACCCTGTACAGGGTTTCCAAGACTGTAAATCTTTACGGAACAGAAAGCCTCATCTTTCTCTAGCAGAACAGCTGGTAGTTTCGAACTGCTGACCTTGCGGTTCGCAGCCCAATTCATAACCACAAGGGGATATGCTAGACCAGTACAATTCAAGGCAGAGAGGTTAGCTCAGAAGGCTATGGCAATTGCGTTCTAGAATTCCAAAGGGGTAGTCCTGGTGTAGCATTGTGGGCTAATGCGTCAGACTGAAAAGTCAGTTTGAACTGCAAGGTCAGTGGTTCAAGCTCATAAGCTGCTCCTTGGAAACTCTACACAGGTTCACTATGGGTCGGAATCGACTTGATGGCACTTAACAACAACAACAATGTTAATAGGAGGAGCCATGGTAGCGTAGTGGTTACACCTTGGTGTGCTAACTAAAAGGTCAGCTACATCTCAAGAGAACCATGAGGAGCAGGAACCAAATCAACGGCACACCACCACCACAAATCTTAATAGATATTCTCCAAAGAGACAAGATGACCACAAGACCTGATCGTGAAGTTTTTTTTTTTTTTTTAATTTTTTATTGGATT
>NW_006409106.1:285952-323511 GCF_000296735.1 Chrysochloris asiatica
CGCTTCACTCTCCACTCTAGTCCTCTGTGACTATGTCACTGACTCTGGGCCCAAGAGTCCCCAGGTCTTGCCACACTGCTGGCCAACCAGGTCTCTACCCGGGTTCATAGGAGTCTACTGAACATTATAGGGCTTAGCTTGCAACACCATTGCTGTTTTTCCTTCACTTCCCCTTATCGGTGACGAGCGTGGTCACCAATCAGAGTGTGTATTCCCATTGATTCTTAAGTCTTGGAAGGGGGTTTATACTGAGGGGCCTGACCACTTGCCTTTATGTCTCCTGGGCAAGCAATTTGCTTGTTCTTGTAGTAACGGTCTGCCTATATTGTTTTGTATTTTTCCTGTTGGTCTTGCTTTCAAGAAGTATCTTCTGTTCTTCTAGCCCTCTCCAGGCTGGTCTGCTTGTCCTTTCAAGTGGAAATTTCCTATCTCTGAAGATCTGGATGTGGTTCAGGCTTCCACCTATAGTCTTATGTAATGCAGAGGCTCCGCAAGAAGCCTCCTTCACTGGGATTAACTTTTCAGTCTGGGACCATCAAGGGCGAAGAGCGAAGAGCGGGACCCTACCCAGAGGAACAGTGATGCACGACCAGAGATGGAGGCAGAGATGATGACGTGGAGAGATGGAGCAGTTGGGGACTTTAGACAGAGAGGGAAAGGGGCTGTGTGCTGATGACTGGGGAGCAGGCTTGTAGTGTATACCCTTTGGTTGGCTGATGATGCATGGAGGGGATTATAACCATGGCAATGAAACGATATACAATAGGATGAATGTAAAACTACTGTTCTCCCATGTAAACTATCAGATAATTCACAATAAAACATTAAAAAAAGAAACAGTAGCATCACATTGTGAGGTTTTAAATTAAAGTTACTGTGAATTTGTAACAGTAATTTTTGACTCACCTTCATATTACTTAAAGAGTATTAAGTTTCTGTTTAGGGAGATGGAAAATATTTTTATTGGATAGTGATAATGGAGATTGTAACTAATAAACTGAACTGTAGACTTACAATTTTTAAAATAACAAATCTTTTGTTATATGCATCCTACAGCTTTCTCCACCCCACCCCACCCAAAAAAAAGAAAGCCAAAAAGGTAACTCAAAGATTATAATTCCATTTACTGGGTACTGAATATGCACAGAGGACGATGCTTAAAAAGTCTATATGTTGTTGTTAAGTGCTGTCAAGTCAGTTTCGACTCATAGCAACCCTATGTAGTTTTCTAGGCAGTAAATCTTAATGAGTAGAAAGCCTTATCTTTCTCCCAAAAAATCTGTATAAGAACATCTGATTTAATCCTTTCATTACTGGTGGGTCAAATGATGCCCACTTACATTTTTTCATGTCCAGGGTTTAGTGGGAAACTGTTATCCAGCTTCTAGTACATGATGTCATCAGGTAGAGGCTTATCAAACTGTGAATCTGAAAAAATGAGCCTCAGACCACCAATCCCAGTACCAAAGATTCCTTGGGATACATCTGGCCCACTAAATGTAGTCCTGGTTTGGTGGTGTACTATTAGCACTGGACTGCTAACCATAAGGTCAGTGGTTCAAACCCACCAGTTGCTCCTTGGAAACCCTATACAGGGCCACTATGGTCAAAATTGACTTGACTACAATTAATAACTCAACAACAATTGTATCAAAATCTATACTGTTGAGCAGAGTGCGGGACCCTACCCAGAGAACCAGTGATGCCTGAGATGGAGGCAGAGACGATGACGTGGAGCAATGGAGCAGCTGGGGACTTTAGATCCAGAGAGGGAGAGGGATGGTGTGCTGATGACCGGGGGGAGGGGTGTGGGGGGCAGGAATGCAGGGTATACCCTTTGGTTGGTTGATGATGCATGGAGGGGATTGTAACCATGGCAATGAAACGATATACGATAGAATGAATGTAAAACTAATGTTCTCCCCATGTAAACTATCACATAACTCACAATAAAACATTAAAAAAAAAAAAAATCTATACTGTTGCTCTTGGTGGTGGTGGTGGGTATGTGCCATGAAGTCAGTTTTGACTCATAGCGACCCTGCACAGGGTTTCCAAGGCTGTATATCTTTATAGGAGCAGGAAGCCTCATCTTTCTTCCATAGAACAGCCGGTAGTTTCAAACTGCTGACCCTGAGGTTAGCAGCCCGATTCATAACCACTACACTACCAGAGCTCCTACTGCTGCTCTTATGTGCAGTTAAGTTGGTTCTGGCTCACACTGATCCTATGCACAACAGAATTAAACACTGTCATCCTCACAATTTGTTAGGTTTGAGCCCCTTGTTCCTGCCACTGTGTCAATCATCTTTTTGGGGATCTTCCTCTTTTTCACTGACACTCTACTTTTCCAAGCATGATATCCTTCTCCATGAACTGGTCCCACCTGATAATATATCCAAAGTACGAGATATGAAGTCTAGCCATCCTTGTTTATAAGGAACATTCTGGCTATACTTCCAGACAGATTTATTTGTTCTTTTGGCAGTCCACAATACCTTTAACATTCTTCATAATTCAAATGCATTGATTCTTCTCCATTCTTCCTTATTCATTGTCTAACTTTGACATGCATAGGAGATGATTGAAAATACCATTGTTAGCGCCAGGCATAACTCAGCCCTCAAAATAATATCTTCGCTCTTGAACTTTTTAAAAGGTCTTGTGCAGCAGATTTGCAATACATATTGTTACGCAATACATCACTAGGCTTCTTGTAAGCATTGATTGTGAATCCAAGCAAACTGAAGTTTTTGACAACTTCAATCTTTTCTCCATTTACCGTGATGTTATTTCTTTGTCCAGTTGTAAGGATTTTTGTTTTCTTTAGATTGAGGTGCAATCTATACTGAAGGCTGTGGTCTATGGTCTTCATCAGTAAGTATTTTAAGTCCTCTTCACTTCCAGAAAATGAGGTTGTATTATCTGCATAGCACAGATTGTTAATGTATCTTCCTCTAATCCTGATGCCACTTTCTTCTTCACATAATCCAGCTTCTTGAATCATTTGTTCAGATTGAATAAGTATAGTGAAAAGATACAACCAAGGCACATACCTCTCCTGATTTTAAACCATTTAGTATCCCTTGTTTCGTTGGAACAACTGCCTCTGGGTCTTTGTCATAAGCAGAATTAAGTGCTCTGGAATTGCTACTCTTTGCAATGTTATCCATAGTTTGTTAAGATTCATACAGATAAATGTCTTTGCAAACTCAATAAAGCACAAATAAACATCTTTCTGGTAGCCTCTGCTTTCAGCCAAAATCCATCTGACATCAACCATAGCCTCTGTTCAATGTTTTCTGAATCCAGCTTGAATTTCTGGAAGTTCCCTGTCAATGTATTGCCATAACTGTTTTTGCATTTTCTTGTGCAAAATTTTACTTACATGTGATATTAATAATACTGTCCAATGATTTCTGCATTCTGTTGGGTAACCTCTATTTGGAATGGGCACAGATATGTATATCTTCCAATCATTTGGCCAGGTAGCTGTCTTCCCAATTTCTTGACACAGATGAATGAGTACCTCCAGTACAGCATCAATTTGTTGAAACATTTCATTTTGTATTCCATCAATTACTGGAGCTTTGAAATGACTGAACATCAACAGTTCTTTTTAGTACAGTGATTCTGTGTATGCCTTCCGCCTTCTTTCAATGCTTTCTGCATCATTCAACATCTTACCCATTGTTGTTGTTGTTGTCAGGTGCCATCAAGTTGGAACCAACTCATAGCGACCCCATGCACAGCAGAACGAAACAATGTCCAATCCTGGGCCAACCTCACTACCGCTGCCACACTTGACACCATCAATGATGCCACCTGGCTGATCCATCTCCTTGGGGGTCTTCCTCTTTTTCTCTGACCCTCCATCTTACCCAGCATTACGTTCTCCATAGAATGTTCCCTCCTGACAATATGTCCAAAGTATGAGAGACAAAGTTTAGCCATCCTGGCCTCCAAGGAGCACTCTGGCTGCACTTCTTCCAAAACAGATCTATTGGTTCTATTGGCAGTCCATGGCACTTTCAGTATTCTCCTCCAACACCACAACTCAAAGGCATCAATTCTTCTACGATCTTCCTTATTCACCGTGCAGTTTTCACATCCATATGAGGTTATTGAAAATACCATGGCTTGGGTTAGGCGCACCTTAGTCCTTAAGGTGACATCTTTGTCTTCAACACTTTAAAAAGTTCCTGAGCAGCAGATTTGCCCAATGCAATACGTCGTCAGATCTCTTGACTGCTGCTTCCGTAAATGTTGATAGTTGAAGACAACTATCTGGCCGACTGACTGGAAGAGATCCATATTTGTGCCTATTCCAAAGAGAGGTGACCAACGGAATGCGGAAATCATTGGACAATCTCTTTGATATCTCAAGCGAGTAAAGTTTTGCTAAAGGTAATACAGAAACGGCTACAATCATACAATGACAGAGAACTTCCAGAGGTTCAAGCTGGATTCAGAAGAGGCCGTGGAACGAGAGATATCATTACTGATGTCCAGTGGATCTTGGCTGAAAACAGAGAATATCAGAAAGCTGTTTACCTATGCTTTACTGACTATGCAAAGGCTTTCGATTGTGTGGATCATGACAAGCTATGGACAACATTAAGAAGTATGAGTATTCCAGAACACTTAATTGTACTTCTGAGAAATCTGTACCTGGACCAAGAAGCAGTTGTTCAAACAGAGTATGGGAACACTGAATGTTTTAAAATTGGGAAAGTTGTGCGACAAGGTTGTATTCTTTCACCATACTTATTCAACCTGTATGCTGAACAAAAATAATACGAGAAGCGGGGTTCTATGAAGAAAAACGTGGCGTCAAGATTGGAGAAAGACTCATTAACAACCTGCGATATGCAGATGATACAACCTTGCTTGCTGAAAGTGAAGAGGACTTGAAACATTTACTGATGAAGATCAATGAACACAGCCTTCGGTATGGATTGTATCTCAATGTCAGGAAAATAAAAATCCTTACCACTGGACCAATAAACAACATTCTTATCAACGGAGAAAAGCTTGAAGTTGTCAAGGACTTCATTCTTCTTGGATCTTACCCATAGAATTCTTCAATATTTCACGTCAAGGTTTGAATTTTGTCTTCAGTTCTTTCAGCTTGAAAAATGCTAAGTGTTCTTCCATTCTGGTTGTTTAACTCCAGGTCTTTGCACATTTAATTATAAAATTTGACTTTGTCTTCTAAAGTTGCCTTTTGAAATTTTCTGTTCAGCCCATTTATATAATTTCTTCCATTAACTGTAGCTTCTTTACTATCTAAAGCAAGTTTCAGAGTCTCTTCTGGCAGCTACTTTGTTTTTCTCTCTCTCTCTCTTATTTTTTTAAGTTTTTATTGTGAATTGAGTGAAAGTTTACAGGACAGATCATTGGTTTTACATTGAACAAATCACACACCTTGTTTCATTACAATGATTATAATCCCCTCCATGTGCCATCATCAGTTAACAGTATTTCTCTCTATTCATTTTAGCTCTTTTTTTTTTTTTTAAAAACACACAGGCATATATAATAATTTACACCACCAAAGGGCACATTCTGCAAGTTTGCTTCCTGGCAGCCAGCTCTCAGTCCCTCTCTTTCCATGAATCTTGAGTCCTCAGCTGCTCACTCTCTCCATGCCCCCATCTCTGGTGTCGCTGCTTCTCTGGATAAGGTCTTGCATTCCACTTGTGTTCTTCTCCCCTGATAGTCCTAGGGTCTTCTGTTTCTGGACTACAAGATTAAATACTCCCCCGTTTTTGTTACAGAACTTCTACCTTTACAATTATGACTAATTGCGGCTGTCACAATTGTAAAGGTAGAAGTTTTGTAACATTTGTGTTCTTCATGTATGATTTTCTTGATGTTTGAAGGTACTTTACTCTTCGGTCATCAGTGTGTAATACTATTATTGAGATGGTCTCTAACTAAATTCAGGTGCGATATTCTCAAATATCACATTTTGGCTCTCGTGAACTTGTTTTCATTTTCTTCAGCTTCAGCCTGAACTTGCTGAGCAATTGATGTTCTCACAGTCAGCCACAGGCCTTATTTTGGCTGATGATATGGAGCTTTTCCATCATCTCTTTACACAGATGTAGTCAATCTGATTTCTGTGTATTCTACCTGGTGAGGTCCAGGGGCATGGTAGCTTTTTATGTTTTTGAAAAAAGGTATTTGCAATGAATAAGTCATTGGTTTTGCAAAATTCAACCATATGATCTCCAATATCATTTCTATCAAGGCCATAGTTTCCTGCTCTGGATTCATCCTCTTTGTTTCCAACTTTCACATTCCAGTCACTAGTAATTATAATGCGTCTTGATTGCATGCTTGATCAATTTCAGACTAAAATTGGTAGAAGTCTTCCATTTCATTATCATTGACTTAGTGGTTGGTGTATAAATTTGAATAGTTGAATTAACTAGTCTTCTTTGTTGCTACGCCATCAAGTCAGTTATGACTCATAGGGACATTTTATAGGGTTTCTTTGGAGTGGCTGATCTGTATGAACCGCTGACCTTGAGAATGGCAGCCAGTGTTTATCCTACAACGCCACACTAGGATTCCGGTATTCCTTGTAGGCATGTGGATTTTATCCTATCACAGACTGTACTGCACTTTTAAGACAGAGCTTGAAATGTTCTATTTTGACAATGAATGCAATGCCATTCCTCTTCAATGTGTTGCTCCCAGCATAGTACACCGTATGATTCAAAATGGCCAATACCAGTTCATTTCAGCTCACTAATGCCTAGGATATCGATATTTATGTAATCCATTTCATTCTTGACAACTTCCAATTTTCCTAAGTTCATACTTCATATATCCCACGTTCTGATTATTATTGGATATTTGTAGCTATTCCTTCTCATTTTGACTTGTGCAATATCAGCAAATGCAAGTTGCAAAAGTTCAACTCCATCTACAACATTAAGGTCAACTCTACTTTGAGGAGCCAGCTCTTCTCCATTCCTATTTTGAATGCCTTCCAATCTGTGGGGTTCATCTTTCGGCAGTATATATGACAATGTTCTGCTGTATTCATAAGGACTTCAATAGTCCGCCTTTCCTTCATTCTATAGTTTGTCTGGAAGCTCAGCTGAAACTGGTCGACCATGGGTGATTCTGTTGGTATTTAAAATATAGGTGGGCATAGCTTTCAGGATCACAGTAGCCCAAAAGCTACCACTATATGTCAAACTGAGTGATCAGTGGTGGAAAATCCACATTACCACACATACTCAAAAATTTTTTTCATTTCATTCAAAATGCATTCCATTACTGACAAAACATGGTCTCTACAAAAAATTCAAAATAGCAAATAATTCGGTGTTGAAAGGATTAAATCTAATAATCACACTGAGGTAAATAAATTAAGTATGTCCCTGGATAGTACAAATATTTACACACTAGGCTACAAACCAGAAGGTTGGCACTTCATATCTACCTAGAGGCACCTCAGAAGACAGTTTTGTCAATCTACTCTTTTTTCTTCTAAATCCTTTTTATCAATGTAAAAAATATACATAACACAACATTTGCCAATTTAACATTTTCAATGGGTTTAATTTAGTGATATTAATTACATACACCATGATATGGAAACATCACCAAACAACACTGCCAAAATCTCCATCACCATAAACAGAAACTCACCTTTTTTTTACTTTTAATTGGGAATTGAGTGAAAGTTGCAAAGCAGAGCATTAGTTAAATATTCAACAAATCAGGCGCTCTGTTTCATCTCAACCTGCAATCCCCTCAACCTGACTGCCTACTTTCAAAAGATCACAGCCATTGAAAACCCTCTGGAGTACAGATCTACTCTGACTTACCTGGGGTTACCTTGAGTCCAAATTAACTGGATAGCAGCTGGTTTGATTTTTGCATTTATGTTGTTGTTGGTTAGTGCCACTGAGTCCAATCTGACTCCTAGCGACCCTGTATAGGGTTTCGGAGGAGCAGCTGGTGAACTTGTAGTTCAAACCAATCTTGTGGTAAAGTGCTTATCCAACAACGCCACACCAGGACTCCTTCTGCATTTATAGTATAATATACTGGAGTCATACTACCTGGGCTGGTTTACATGGAATTCTTTCATCTATTTATTTACTTTGAACTTTTTTACCTCCTGAACTTTTAAACTATGACTTAAAAATGTCATATAATTGGGTCTTTAAAAAAAGCAAAAGCAAAAACAGAAGACAGCTCTATGTTTTTTAATTGGCATATAATTCTGTTTACATTTACTGTAGTGAATTCAATATTTGAATTTAAAATGACCATTCTACTATTTCCTATTTGTCCCACTTGTTCTATGTTCCTTTTTCTTTCCATTCTTGCCTTCTTTAAGATTAGAATTTTTTTTTTTCAAGGTTTCTATTGTGGATTGAGTGAAAGTTTACAGGGCAGAACATTAGTTTAATATTCAACAAATCATACATCTTGTTTCATTACAATGATTATAATCCCCTCCATGTACCATCAGTTAGCAATATTTCTCTCTATTCACTTTAGCGCTTTAAAAAAAAAACATAAACAAAACCCCACTCAGGCACATATAATAATTTACACCTCCAAATGGCACATTCTGCAAGTCTGCCTCCTGGCCACCAGCTCTTAGTCCCCCTTTTCCCATGAATCTAGAGACCTCAGCCACTTCCCCTTTCCATGTCCCCATCTCTGGCATCACTGCTTCTCTGGATAAGGTCCCGCATTCTGCTTCTGCTCTTCTCCCTTGATGGTCCTAGGGTCCTTTGTTTCTGGACTGTAAGATTAACCACTCCCCTGTTTTTGTTACAAAAGTTCTACCTTTACAATTGTGACGGTCGCAATTAGTCATGATAACAAAAAACTCACTATTGAATTATAAGAGTCATATCCTCATTTCTTTTCACCAGACCCATCTAGACAAGATGAAAACATGCTAGTGGGAATGTCCCACCTCAGAAGTTTCTGGATGGGACTCAGGATTCCACTTAAGGTCCTATACTCTGCAAAGGCTCCACAAGAAGCCTATTTCACTGGGCAAGTTCTAGAATCCCTTTTAGTTATTTCAATCAGTTTTAGGCTGAAGATGGGCATATAAATTTTCTGTAATCATGTTTCCCAACATTCCTTTCTATCCCACTGAAGTGTCTATTTTACAAGAGTAGGCAAGCATTTTAGTATTATTTCCCCTCTTCAAATAATGCCTAGATCCCTGTATCACAAAGCCCTGTTGTTCCAAGGTTAAGAGCATGCATCACTATTTAACTCTGTCCGACTTAGATCATGCAAACCTATCTCATTGTTCCCTAGATCTTGTTTTTCCGCCTCCTCCCCATTCTTGTATTGCCCTGCCAACATCCAAACTAAAGCCACCCCCCCGCCCCCCGCCTCACCATTGTGGTTACCTTATATTCTTAACTCTTCCCTCCATTTAAGACAGTCTATTTTATCCTGTAATCTACCTGACCTCACCACCTGGATCTCTGTTCCTCTATGTTTACGTTCTATCACACTGTAATTGTTTTGAACATAGACTGACCTCCCAGATCCTCTGTTTTTATAATTTTACTCTGTTCTTAACTCTTCCATTTGTTGATTGAGTTCAGGGTGATGCTGCCACGTACGTCATTCTGTAGTTGTTGTCTGTTCTTGTTGGTTCTCAGTCACAGAATTTCCTTTAGGATGTTTTTCATAGCAGGGTTGGCTTTGGCAAAATCCCTTAGCTTCTGTTTATCCTGGAATGTTTTGATTACACCCTCGTATTTGATTGACAGCTTTGCTGGGTAGAGGATTCTTAATTGGCAGTTTTATTCTTTCAAAGTTTTATACATGTTTCCCCATTGCCTTCCTGCCTGCATGGTTTCTACTGAGAGAGCCGAGCTTAATCTGATTTGCTTGCCTTTGTATGTTACACTTCTCTTTTCCCTAGCTGCTTTCAGGATTCTGTCCTTATCTTTGATTTTGGAGAGCTTGATTATTATATGTCTTAGTGATTTTCTTTTAGGGTCTATCCATCCTGGGGTTTGTTGAGCTTCTTGAATGCTTATCTTTTCACTTTTCATGATGTTAGGGAAATTTTCTTCCAGAAGCTCTTCAACTATCTCCTCTGTGGACTTGTGTGATTCTTCCTATTCTGGAATGCCAATAATTCTTACGTTATTCCTCTTCATGTTGTCCAACATGAATCTTAGGCCTTCTTCGGATTTTTTATCCTTTTTATGCTTGCTCTTCTTAGTAGTGTTGAGAGATTTATCTTCTAGCTCACTAGTTCTGGCTACTATCTCTTTAATTCTACTCCTTTGCCCCTTCAGTGTATTGCCCATTTCTGATATTTTATTATTAATAGTTTGGGCCTCTTTCTGTAGGTTTTGAATTGTTTCCAATGCTGTATCTATCTTATTTGATTGTTCCTGCAGTGCTTTCCGGACTTCTTCATTTTTTCAAATCCATTTTATAGTGTTTTGATATGTTTTATAATAATTTTTCTGAATTCCTTCTCAGGCCTTTCCAAAGCCTGCCCATCTTTAAGTATGGAGTGTAGGTCTACTTCCAGCTCATTTGTCTCAGTCACTTTATCTCATTTCTGGACATGTGCAGATATGGTCATCTGTTTCTGTTTTTTGGGCATCTTCAGGAGTTATCTGTGGCCTCAATACTTAGATGGGTGTGTATTTTGGTAACTTTTATGCTTTCTGATTGTCTCCAGGTAGATGTAAGGAGATGGACTTCCCCTTTTCACTTATTTTCCTGAGAAATTTCAAGATGCCACTGTTGTTCATTATGACCTAACGCAGGATTTAATTTTCGGCCAATTTCCTTTTCAGTCTGCCTGTCCCACTCCAAAACCCCTGTTCAGGTCTTTTGCCTAGTAATAAACAGTTTAGGGCCGACTGTGGCCATTTTGTACTGCTCTTTGGTTTTAAGTGGAAACTGTCACTTTAAATTTTGAGGAGATCTGTGTGCATGTGTAGTAGACCCCTCTGGGGGTGGGAGTGGGGTTTCCACTCATTCAGGCACCCCTCTCGTCACTTGAATGGAGGTGCACAGACAGCGAGAAACCAATGAAGAGATACAAAAAAAAAAAAGAATGTCCACACCTTTATCTCCGTGGTTCTGTCAGGCGTTCGTGGCTGTTCTGATCTTTCCCCACTTGGTCTCTCCCAAGATGGTGGCTCTGGGACCAGCTGAGCACCTTGGATTTCTTGCTTCTGCTACAAATTCCCGTGGCTGTAAGTCTTTCAACATCCTAAATATTCCTTTATATGTGGTTCAGAGTTCTGGCACCATCCCCTGAGGCTGCTTGGTCCCGTATTCTCTGTTGTTATTGACAGAGCTCCTCACTGCACTTCTACCTGATCCACCATCTTGTTTGTTCTCAAGAGTAAATGTTTAATTATTTCATTTTCTCCTTTTTTATTAGCTTGTTGTACACATTTGTTATTCTTCTAGTGGCTACCTTAGATATTACAATGCACAATGTAAGGATATAAGGAGCTCTGGTGGTGCTGTAGGATAAGCACTGGACTGCTAACCACAGGTCAGCTGTTCACACCCACCAGCTGCTCCACAAGATAAAAATGAGGTTTTCTGCTATCGTAAAGATTTATAGCTTTGGAAACCCTATAAAGAGTCACTTCTGAGTTGGAATTAACTTGACTCTGGATTTCTAGGGATTAATTAAGGATATAAATGAGTACTTTGCACACTGTCTAGACAAACCAGAGAATGCTAGCACCAAATTCCTTGTTCTGTTTCTGTGCTACTGCCATTAACTATTGAATTTTATATTTAGCATAACCCCCCAAAAGATATTCATTTAGAAATACTAAAATTTAGTCCTCCCATCCTTTCTACATGTCTATACTTCTATTTGGGATTCTTTTCCTTCCATCTGAAGACCTTACTATAGGAGTTCCCTAAGTGCAGGTCTGCTGGTGAGAAATCACTCCTATTTTGTTTCTCTACAAACGTTTCTTCATCTGTATTTAATCACCTGTGCATCCTAATACTGTTTTAAAATTTCAATCTGAGAATATTCATCTGATTCCCTTTCTTAGTTCCCAATTCTCTGCTGAAATTCTCCCTTGTTAAATAATAAAGTCCTGAGTACATTAATCTTATTTTTAAAGCCTGTGTCTTCAATGCTTGTATCTTCTGGTTTTGAATAATTTAGTCCTGGTATGCCTGAGGAGTTTTAACGAAAACATTAAGGAGATAATTTCCGGTTCTGATTGATGTTATATTCCCTGAGAGAGAATTCATTTGGCTCTGGTGGGCTGTTAAGACAGGGGCAGATAATAGAAAAACAACATGAGTGGAACTGATTTGACTCTAGATTTCAATCACTGGGAGTCCATGTCTATTTCTGCTTAACTCTTCCCCCACATAATCCTTGCTGTTATTAAATGCCATCAAGTTGATTCCAACTCATAGTAACCCTGTACAGGGTTTTTGAGGAGCAGCTGGAGGGTTTGAACCATGGACCCTGTGGTTCCCAGTCCAGTGCTGATCCTACAGTGCCACACCAGGAGTCCTTAAGTGGACTCCATCAGGAGGACTTGAGTGTTTACCAGGATTCCTCTTTCCATAAATGTCTGTTCCTCAAGCCAATGAGACCAACAGATCTGCTCAGCTCTTCAACATTTCTGTTGCTATTTTCTGATCACTTTTGCAGTCTGTTGTTGAAATGTCCTAAGAGGAGATGCCACATTGACCAATCAGGCTAACTTCTCTTCTTATTATGTGCTGTCGAGTAGGTTTGACCCATGTTGTCCTTAAGTGCCATTGAGTAGGTTCCGACCCATAGTGACCCTGTATAGGGTTTCCAAGGAGCAGATGGTGAGCTTGAACCACCAATGTTGCAGTTCAAAACAACTTGGCAGTCCAGTGCATTAACCCACCCTGTATAGCATTTCCAAGAGCAGCTGCTGGGTTTGAACTGCTGATCTTGTGGTTACCAGTCCAGTGCTGACCCTACAGGGCTCTAGGTTTCCCTTTACTTCAGGATCATGGCCTATGAAGTCCTACTTAGGTTTCCAAGGTCTTCAAATAAAATTTTTAAAAAATGTTTTATTGTGAATAGCTTACATTGGAGAACATTAGCTTTACATGCATCCTACCGTATATCATTCCATTGCCATGGTTACAATCCCCTCCAAGCATCATCAACCATCCAAAGGGAATATCCTGCAAACCTACCCTCCCATCCCCCGGTCATCAGCACACAGCCCCTCTCCCTCTCTGGGTCTAGAGTCCCCGGTCGTTCCAGCTCTCCACGTCATCATCTCTGCCTCCATCTCTGGTGTCACTGTTTCTCTGGGTAGAGTCCTGCACAACACTTTTTCTCCCTTGATGGTCCCTGTCACCTCCGCTCCTGGACTGCAAAGTCAATCACTCCCCTCTTTTTGCTACAAAATGTCTACCTTTACATTTCCAACTCTCACAATCAGTCCTGATAACAATTATTCACTATTATGCTACATGAGTGCCATCACCATCTCCTTTCATCAGCTCCGCTCAGACAGATTGGATACTACTCAGTGGAGATTCTACCTTCCTCTGCGTCCTCTGGATCTAGACTCCCTCTTGAAAATTTGTAAGCCAGTCACTTCTTGCCTTTGTAGCCCCCCATTTTGGGTAGCCAATGTCCAAGTTGCCCGTCCATACTGACCCTGTGTATCGAGGGGGTCAGAATGATTCTCACTGTAAAGATTTGTTCCCTCTTTTGAGCTACTGCATCCATAGGTGTAGGTCAAGTTCATCAAATTGTATCAGAATACTCTTTTTCTCCTCTTCTTTCTTCTTCTAATTAAGCTCTGATCAGTCAGCCATTGAAGCCAAGTCAAGTGGGTATTATCTGCAAGTGTGGGTGTTCTTGTGCATACGCTCTCTCTTCTTATCAGCTAGATGCTTCACTCTCCGCTCTAGTTCTCTGTGGCTATGTCACTGGTGCTGGGCCCAGGAATCCCCAGGTCTTGCCACATTGCTGGCCAACCAGGTCTTTATCCAGGTACACAGGAGTCTGTTGAATGTTGCAGGGCTTAGCTCACAGTTTCAATGCTGTTTTCCCCTCATTTCCCTGTATTGGTGACCAACATGATCACCAGTCAGATCGCCTGTCTGCTCATGTATTCCTATTGAGTCTTAGTCTTGGAAGGGGGTTTGCCCTGAAGGGACTTGAACACTTGCCTTGATGTCTCCTAGGCAAGCAAATTGATCAAATAAATTTAAAAATTTTTTAATTCCATTTTTTGTTGTTGTTCTTGGTGAGAGGGTTGGTCTGCAAAAACCCTGCTTAATATACCTGAAGAAAGAAAATGCAGACTTTCTGGATGTTAATTCTAGTTTTGTTATTTTAGACAAGTAAATTACCTTCTTTGTGCCTAAATTTCCTTATCTGGAAATGTAAACAACTTTCTCATAGGCCTACTGTGAGGATTAAGTGAATTAAATGATACAAAGTACAAATAATAACTTGCGATATAAAATGCAACACTTGCTATGGATCAAAATGTATCTCCATAAAAAATGTTACAAATCTTAACCCCTACACTTTTTGATGTAATAACACTTGGAAATAAGGGGGTTTTATTTGTTAAGTCAATAAGGCAATGCTGGTGTTGTTGCTAAATGCGGTGGAGTTGGTTCTGACTCATAGCAACCCTGTATATGGTGAATTTGAACTGCTGACCTTCCAGCTCAAACTGACCTTGTGGTACAGTGCATTACCCCACAGCACCACACCAGAACTTCGCAGTTCAAGTTAGTGGTCTGTAATGGACTTCTGGTGTAGCACTGTGGATCAGCATTGGACTGAGAACCACAAGGTAGGCAGTTCAAACCCACCAGCTGCTCCCTGGAAACCCTATAAAGGGTCACTATGAGTTGGAACTGACTGGATGGCACTTATAAACAACCACAAAACCCTATAGAATGGGGATATCTGATAAGATGGAAGACTAGGCAGATGCATTACATGGACCCTCTACAAAGAAAGATATGAGAAACCAAATGAAACAGACACATGGAAATCTGGGAATCCTGAGCTTCAGAAGAAAGATTAGATAAGTGGGTTGAGTGTTTGCTGGGAAGAGAAACTGAGCAGGAATGGCAAGAGAGGGAGACTGACTGGTAGAACATCTGGCCAGGCATGTGTGACCATCTTGAACCTTTCTGTGCAGCAATGGCACTAGAAGTTGACCTGACAGAGGAGAGTCACACAAGTGACTGGAAAGGTGTGACTCCTTATCTCCACATTCCCCTAGTGACCAGAGGTGTGGCTAACTCACACCCTCATTAACCCGCCAGCACAGCCCCTGCTCTGCAGGAGTTGAGAGTCAAGTGGCTAGGAGCCATGCCAGTGTGAGGCACTGCTTTGGTGTGTTGTGTTGGTGTCTAGACTCCGGTGGGCTCGACTTAAGACCTACAGAACCCCCAGAGCCACCACACCAGTATTTACCAGTCACCCTGCCCCCAGCATCCCTGAGGTCCTAACAGACACTGAAAAAACTCTATCAAGAACCTCCCATGAACTACTTCCAAATTAAGTGCCCTGATCATAGGTAACACCCAGGCCAATGAGAACTCCAGCTAGGGACAGGAACTCTGCTATCACATTGTTCCTACCACCACCTTGTGAGCTACTTAACTAGCAGGAGCCCCACCCCCAGACTTTTCTCCTCTCTGGGTCCAACAGCTGCACTGATTTTTTGAGATTTGGTTTTTACTTTTTGTTGTTTTATGGTTTCTATTTCTTCATCCTCCTTCTTTTTCTTTCAATTCCCTTGAATTTTATCCTCTCTCCACTTTTGTTTTCCCTTCTCTTTTCTGTTTCTCATCCCCCCCCCCTTTTTTTCTTCCATTTATTCTTTCTTTATTATTCTCTTTCTTTTCATCTCCTCTCTCCCTGGTTTTTCTAAGTGATTTTTAAAAATTTCTTCCTTTTATTTTTTCTTCCATAGCTACATTTTCCTGTCCCTCTTTTTAGTTATTCTTAAGTGTTTTTATTTCTTCATTTTATTATCTCTCTTATTTTTTCTTGTAAAGTTCCATTTTCCTGTCTCTCTTTTGTCTTTATAGTTTTTATATTCTTTTTTTTCTTTGTTGCTGCCTGTTTTTATTTCTTTTTTCTCAGTATTGTTTTATCTTTTCATTGTAGGTTCCTTATTTGCTTATTCTGTTTTGTTTTCTTGTGTATGTGTGTGGGAGGAGTTTTCTCTTCTACTTGACAGGAGACAGCTCATACTCATACAGCCCAGCCACATTTGTGCCCTCAGCAGCTAATATCAGCTACTGTACCAACTGGTCAATACAGACAGCAGCCAACACCAGCCAAATCCACAGTAAACTGAGGTGCAAGAGCAGGGAATGAGACACTTCCATTCTCTAATTATACACTTACACTCTCTAATTACACTCAATGGAGAAAGTTAGAGAAAGCCTAAGAACACATCAACATACAATTATCAATTCATATAAGTCTGACAACCCACTGACACTAAATTGTCTGTTGTCACTGGGGCATTGTACCCCAGTGACAACAGACAATTTTAGCTCACACGAAGAAACAAAAGAGAATGGTTCAAACAAATGGCAAAAATGCAGAGCCAGAAAATGTTTCTGAGGAAGAAGAGGTAATGAACTAACTAAAAATGAATTCAAAAGAATGGTATTATATACCTTCAAGTGACTGACAAAAAGACGAGGAAAGTAAGGAAAACACAATAAAATATTAAGGATTCAGGAAAGCACTAAAAGAACAAAATAAATGTAAATTCTGAAGCAATACAAAATCTAAAATTAATAATCCAAAAGATTAATACTAAGATTTCAGCAATGAACAATAATACACTGAAAAGGCAAAGGAGTAATCTGAAGCAATGGAAACCCGAATTACTTAGCTTGAAGATAAACCTTTCAGTAGTAATATGTTAGAAAAAAGAATTAAAAAAAAACCCTATAAAGGGTTGCTATGAGACAGAACTGACTCTATGGTACTTAACAACATTCTTTGTTTTAGAAGGTCTGTGTAGAATATCTGCCTACTCTACCAATTTACTGGAAATCAAATATGATGTCCTTGATATCATTCCATAAATCATCTGCTCTTTGGTCATCTGAGTTCAAAATGTCAAATTTATTCTTGAGATGGCCTCTAAATTCAGGAAGGATAAACTCAAGATCATATTTTAGCTCTAGTGGACTTGTTTTCTTTTTCTTCAGATTCAACTTGAACTTGAATATGAGCAATTGAGAATTATTTCTGCAGTCGAGCCCTGGCCCTGTTCTGACTACTGATCGTCTATATTATGTCTTCTGAAAGATGAAGTCTAATTGATTCTTATTTATTCCATGTGGCAATGTCCTTGTTTATAGTTGTTCTTTATGTTGTTGGGAAAAAGGGGTTTTTTTGAATGAAGAAGCTGTTGGTGTTGCAAAATTCTATCATGTGATATCTGGCATTGTTTCTTTTACTAAGGTCACATTTCTATCACTAAGGATCATACCAAACCTTCCTCTTTGTTTTTACTTTTGCATTCCAATCACTAGCAATTATCAATTCATGTTGACTTTATGTTCGATCAATTTTAGACTATAAAAGTTGGTAGAAAATTCCAATTTCTTCATCTTTGGTACCTAGTTCTGAATAATAGTGGTATTAACTGGTCTTCCTTATAGATGTATGAATTTTATCCTGCCACCAACAGTGACAGATCTTGAAATGTTCTATTTGATAATTAATGTGACCCCACTCCTTTTCTATTTGCCATTCTTGGCATAGCAAACCGCATTACTGTGGAAACTGCATGATTGTCTGATGCAAAATAGCTATTATCAGTCCATTTCAAGTCACTACTGCCTGGGATATCACTCTTTATGCATTCCATTTTATTTTTGACAATTTCCAATTTTCCTAGATTCATACTTCCTACATTCTACGTTTCTATTATTAATGGAAGTTGTCAGCTGTTTCTTTATGAGTTATGCCACATCAGCAAATGAAGACCCCAAAAGCTTTACCCCATCCACGTCATTAAAATTAACTCTACTTTGAGGACACAGTGCTTCCCTAACTGTATTCTGAGAGTCTTTCAATCTTCAGGGATCATCTTCTGGCACCATATCAAACAATGTTCTGTTGCTACTTATGAGGTTTTCATTAGCCAATTTTTAAAGAAGTAGATGAACATGTTCTTCTTCCTAGTCTTAGTCTGGAAGCTCTGCTGAAACTTGTCCATCATAGCTGACCCTGTTGATATTTTAAGTATCAGTGGCAAAGTTGCCACCATAACAGCAACATACAAGACAGCACCGAACAACAAACTTACAGACAACTGAAGGAACTAGATTATTAAAATAAATAAAGGTGTGGCACTGTAGGATGAGTAGTGGGCTGCTAACCAACAAAGTAGGAAGTTCAAACCTACAAGCCACTCCACAGAAACCCTATACAGAGTAACTATGAGTTACCATCTTGATAGCACTTAACAACTTAGAGGCAAATTTAGCAGCTTGAAAATGAATTAAAGATAAAATAGACAAGTAAGAAACTGAGGAAAGATACATACTATCTGTATTATACAACTAAGAATGAACAGACTTAGAAAAATATTACAAAATAGGTATATAGCACTCATTTGCTGTTTTTACATGGTATTAACTCAATTTATGTTTATAGTTATAAATTACAGTGACAAAGACGAACAAGTTAAATGCCATGCACTAGTAGACATGGAAATAGTCAAACAACCACAAGGGGACAAAATTAGATAACTATCTGCTAAATTAAAGCATCATGATCAGAAAGTAGCCTTGTTGTTGTTGTTAAGTGCTGTCTAGTCAATGACCCATAGCGACTCTGTATAGGATTTCAAAGGAGAAGCTGGTGAGCTTGAACCACTGACCTTGCAGTTCAAATGACTTTGCAGTCTGACGCATTAACCCACAGCGTCACACCAGGACTCCCTACCAAGGGTTACAATACATTATCAATAAAGCGTAAGTAAAACAGTATGGTATTGGTCTAGGATCTTGGTGCTTAAGATCAAAGGAATCATTAAAAGAATCAACATACAGAAAGCTCATGACAAATGTTGGCATCTCACATTAGCAGAGAAATAATGAAATATTCAACAAATAACATGAAAAAACTAACTAGTCATTTGGATAAAAGAAAAGAACTGTTTCCTTTTATTTCACTCCTTGTAACACATTCCAAATGTACCAAAGACTAAACCTAAAAAGCAAAACTAAATAGTGATTGAGGGGAAAAAAAACAGATGCATACTTTAAAAAATTAAGAGTGAGGAAGACTTGTTTTAAGCAGATTCACAAATTCAAAATTCATAAAAGAAACTGTAATGTTTTCATTAATTCAACATGTGAAATTTATCAAGAAATTAAAAAACCACATAAAACAAGCCTGGAAAATATTTGTAACCACATTAATAATAAAGAAGTACTACAAACAGAAACCTCTACACCAATGTTCACTGAGGCACTTTTCACAATAATCAAAATGTGAAAACAACTGGAATGACAGTCGTTATAAACATAAAATACTGATCTGTCACAACGAGAAACGAAGAGCTAGCTGCATGCCACTTACTACATGGAAGAACCTTGAAAACAGCATGCCGAGCAAAACAAGTCGCAAAATCACACATGTTGTATGATCTCACAGATGTAAAAAAAGCAAATATACAGAAATCAAATATTTTTAGTGTTTACTGAGAGTTGGAAGGAGAAGACAACCGGGGTTGCTTAGGAGGTACTGAGTTTATGTTAATGGTGATGCAATTACTTGGAAAAAAATATAGTGTGAGAATGATTGTATAAATTAAAGAGTATTAATGAATGTTACTGAATTGTACATATACAAACTGTTGACTTGGTATATAAAACACAGTTTTAGCATGCGAACACACATTCAAAATTAGTAATTTCTTCTGTACATTCTGAGCTCTCTGAAGTTCAAAAGGAAAATAAAGACAAGAGCCCAATGGGTATCAGAGTTTATAGATGAGGAGTCCACAAGACTCAAGAATAAAAATTATTTTATAAATCTACAAGTTAAAATATGTTTTTATCAGGTAGGTTGCTATAGATTAAAAATGATAAAGAATTTTCAAATTTAGTGAGAGAAAAGCATTCTCATACTATTGTAAGTGTAATTAAAAATTGGTCTACTAATAGAATAGAATTGAGAATCCATAAATAAACCCAAACATCTATGATTAGTTGATTTTTGACAATGGTGTTTTTAAGTCCATTTGATGGGGAAAGAAGAATCTTTTAAATAAATGGTTCTGGGAAAATTAGATTTGCATATGTAGAAACACATGAAACAGGATGCATGCCTCACACCACATATAAAAAAAACAAATTCAAAATGGAGTAAGTACCTAAAGTATAAACTAACACTATCAAAATTCTTAGAAGAAGAAAATTTAGGGACAATGCTGCAAAGCCAACCTTTTAACAATGGATTATCTAATGTAAAAACAAAAGTACAGCAGCAAAAGAAAAAAATAAATGTGTGAAATCTCATCAAAATTAAAAGCTTTTGTCCATTAAAGATTTTACCACAAAAGTGAAGAAGCAAATTATGGACTGGAATAATATCTTAAGAAACTATATATACCAAAACAATCTAATAGCCAAAGATACACAAAGCTTCAACAATGTACACCAAGACAAATAAACAATCATAAAATAGCCAAAGGACTACCCAGACACTTTACCAAAAATGACAGTCAAATAACCACCAAACTCCCCCCAAAAATTGTTGTTCTTGTTGTTAGGTCCCATCGAGTCAGAACTGACTCACCGACCTTATGCACAGCAGAACAAAACACTGCCCGATCCTGGGCCAACACTGTTGCCACACTTGAGTCCATCAATGCTGCCACTTGGCCAATCCATCTTGTAAGTCAATCACAAATGGGAAAATATTGTTAATGAGAGTGTGGCACCAAAGGATTAACACTCTACCTCAAGGTCAGTTTGAATCACAAGGCTGGCGGTTCAAATTCACCAGCTGCTCCTTGGAAACACTATACAGGGTGGTTATGAATCTGAACCGAGTGGACAGCACTTAACAATAACAATGTAAAAAAGTTTACAAAAAGATGTGCTTGATAAAAGAAACAATCTATGATTGTTATTGGGGAGGGAATTTATTCATGGAGTAGACACATGGGAGACAAGGCAGGCAATATACAACAAGAGGGAAGTTGGCAGAGGAAAGATCAAGGAAGCAGGAGACACAGGAAGGAATGCAATAGTTAAAGTGAATAGAGGTAAATACTATTAACTGTTGGTACATGGAAGGGATTGCAATCATTGTAATGAAACAAAGTATATGCATATGATCTGTTGAATGCAAAACTGATGATCTACTCTGTATACCTTCACTCAATTCACACTAAAAAGTTTAAAAACAAAATCCAAAAAACTAGGTAACCCCCACATTTTTAAGTTGACAACTAAAATTTTTCATCATGTATTTTAAATAGTTTCACGGAATCCCATTTCCAGCCTATTATAATTACTAGCATTTTAAAATGTAACTGTCACATCACTTTTTAAAATATAATCAATGGAATCAAATCAACAACATAGTAGTTTAATATCCACCATTATTTAATACAGTTTTAAAAACACAAATAAGTTCTTCTTTAACAGTAAGAAATTTCTATAACTCCTTTTCCTCTGTGAACATATATTTGAATTCTAATATCTCCTAAAATTTTTACTCTAATGTAACATTTTTATGCTTCAAGTCTTTTTATCATGCCTTTCTGAAATGAACTATGTGTATAAATAAAAATTTTTTAGCCAATTTCCTAAAATCTTTCTGTAAGATTTTTAGCATTAAATAATTTCTTCTGGGCTGAGTTAATAATACAATTATTAATAATAATAGTAGTGGTGGTGGCTGTGTGCCGTGGAGCTGGTTCCGACTCATAGTGACCTTGTACAGGGTTTCCAAGGCTGTAAATCTTTATGGGAGCAGAACACTTAATCTTTCTCCTGCGGAACAGCTGACCTTGCGGTTCACGGCCTGATTTGTAACCACTATGCTACCAGAGTGCCTTAATAATAGTAGTAGTATATATTAAATATTATTCTTAATTATGATGTACGAAGCAGCTTTTATTAGAACGCATCTTTCTATACAATGGACAAGGCTCCTTTTTTAATACTTCCTGTAGCCACAGATGTTGTTGTTGTTAAGTGCTATCAAGTTGGTTCCAATTCATAGCAACCTTGTATACGGTTTCCAAGGAATGACTGGTGAGCTTGAACCGCAGACTTGGTGGTTCAAGCGACTCTGCCGTCTAGCACATTAACCCAGCACATTAACCCACATAGCCATACCAGGTTTCCATGGATAAATACTGGTTATTGCTAGAGTGATACAGAGTTCAGCACTTATTCTATTCCTGTTTGAAAGAAATACTGAAAACAATGTTGTCACAAATAAAGATGAACAGAAAGACACTTATATAATAATATACATTAATATTTTGAATTTTTTTTCTGAGTTTTATACTAAAAATCACATTGTAACCTATCATCAAATTTATTTTAAATGATTTGGCAATTTAAGTCCTCCTTCAATTTAGTACAAAGAAAAATAATGAAACTATTATTACTACAAGCAAAACAATTTTTTTATTTTTCAGTCACTATTCTCAGTTCCTAGGAAAAACATATATCAAAAAGTCTTTTTTTTTGTTTTAAGCAAAACTTATCAAATGACTAATAGTTACATCTATTAGTATTTCCCTTAGGAGTCCTTGTTTATTGTGATATATTCAGAAATGGTTGAAAGCAATTTTAAAACTTAAGTCTTCTCGGGTGATGGCAATGTTTTTATAGTAACAGAGATTGTATTGTATACCTCCCCGCAAAAACAAACAAATCAGTGCCTAAATAGCTAATTCTCACTCATGGCAATCCGTGTGCTTCAGAGAAGAATCTCACACCAGAGAGTTTTCAAGGCTGTGACTTTTAGGCAGCAGCTCATCAGACCTTTCTTCCAAGGTACCTCTGGGTGAGGTTTGAACCACCAACTATCTGCTTGGTATATAAGTCCTTAACCACTTGCGCCATTTAAAACTCTATGTTGCATAGATATATGCATTTTGTCAGCATTCATCCAATAGCATTTTTTTTTTTTAACTTTTTATTGTTACTTACTTTCAAGCAATCATATGTTTTGTTTAATCTCCTACTTCCACCTTGTGGCTTCCCTTTTACATCTTATTTTTCACAAATGAACAACAACAAAAATATTTGATGTACATATACAAAACAAAAAATATATACTCATTTAAATGTCCAAATTTTACAAGCTAGCCTTCTGCCTGCAGGCACACAGTCTATATCAGTTCAGAGGTCTAGAGTTCTCAGCTGCTCTATCTCTCTGTGCTATCACCTCTGCCACCATCTCTGTTATCATTGCTTTTCTGGTTAGGATCCCACACTCCACTTATACTCATCCCTCTTGATGGTCCTAGGGTACTCTGTTCCTGAAGTGAAAGTTACCTACTCACTCCTTTTAGTTACACATCTTCTAAAATTATAGTTGTGATGATCATGATTAATCATGTTAACAATCACTCACAATTGAATCACCGAATCCTATCACCATCATCTCCCACCCCCTATCACCAGATTCACTGGAGAAGAAAACTATACAGTAGTGACTCTATCTTATACCCCTCATTCTGAAACTAAGCACACCCATGAAAGCTTGTAAGCCAGCCATTGATAGCCCCCCATTTTCAGTAGCCAGTGTTTAAGTTACCTATATCTATCAATCCAGTGTACTGAGGAAACAAGTGCTCTTTGATATGAACAATCCTTCTACTTCAGTTAGAATTCTGAGCAACTGCATGCATACGCAAAGGTCCAGTTCATCAAACTTCTTTATCTTCATAGATGAGTTGTGCTCAGCTAGCCATTCAAGCTAGGTCAAATGGTACTATCTGCAAGTTTGGGAGTTCACACATGCCTCCCCACACTTCAGACCAGTTGGCCACTTCACTCTCAACTCTAGCCCCCAGTAGCTAGGTTAGTGTCCATGGGTTCAAGAGTTCACACATCTCCCTAAACTTCAGACCAGCCAGCCCTTCCTCTTCTCTCTGTCAACTCAAGGTCAACAGGTGTCAGTGAAACATGGCCAACCTCAGCCCATGTCTTCATTGTTGCATTTCCCCCATTTCCACTCACAAGCAGCCTAGAGCTGTCACCAGCGAACATACTATACTACTTGTGGATTTCCTTTGAGTTTCAGTCTTAGAAGGGGGTTTTTGCTGATGGGCTGACTTTTCTTGCCTTGATGGCTTCAAGGCAAACAGCTTGCTTGATATTCTAATAGTCAGTCTGCTTTTTTTCTGTTAGTCTTTCTTTCAAAAAGTATCTTCTGTTCTTCTAGCCCTTCCAGGTTGTCTGCATGTCTTTTCAATTGGGAATGTCCCACCTCAGAAGGTTCTGAGTGGGGCTCAGGATTCCACCTAAGGCCCCATACTCCACAAAGATTTAATAAGAAAGCTATTTCCCTGGGCAAATTCTAATTCCCCTTTTAGCTAATCCAGCCAATGGCACTTTTAAGATTTATGTATTTGAACTTTAGTAATTTTACCTTAAAACTTAAAAAATGAAGTCCTAGCCATACAGTGAATGACAGACAGGTTTAATGAAATATCTGGGGAGAAGTGTACTAGATATCTGCAACTTATTTTGGAATGCATTTAAAAATTAAGATGAAAGGAATGGATAGATGTGATAGAGCAAACAAAAGAACAAAAACAACCCCAAACACACTGCTGTCCAGTTGACTCCTACTATTAGCGACCCTACAGGACAGTGTAGACCTGCTCCACAGGGTTTCCAAGGCTGTACATCTTTAGAGAAGCAGACTGCCATAGCTTTCTCCTGTGAAGCAGCAAGTTAGCTCAAACTGCCAACTTTTCAGTTAACAGTTGAGCATTTTAAGCCCTGTGCCACCAGGGTTCCTATGGATAAAGCAAGTATAGTAAACTGTTGAATCTAGAATTTAATCACAGAAGCTTCAAGGACAAGGACATCTACCCAAGCTAGGAGATCTAGAGTAGGAGAAATTCAAGTAGTTATACTAGTCATAAAAATCCAATTTTTGTTTAACCATCTGAATATAGCTTATATCCTAAAATTTCTTACATGGGAGTCAAGTACATTTTACATTCTAAATGGCTATGTGATAATTCAATTTCTTACCATAGAAAAGGGAAAGATTTGTTGTAAAAACAAAAGCCAAAATAGGTATGTAAAACTAACAACTCTTGAAAGTAAAGAGCAAAATTTCCTAAAGATATACTCATGTTCATACAAAAACATTTTAAAAAGTACCCATCATCTACCAATAAGTGGACGTGAGGTTAAAACAGCAATGAAATTTTGAGCTAAGTCCGACCGACCACGTTCAATAGACTACTGTCAACCTGGGTTGAGACCTGGTTGGCCAGCAGTATGGCGAGACCTGGGGACTCCTGGGCCCAGGGACAGGAACATGCTCACAGAGGACTAGAGCGGAGAGTGAAGCGTCCAGCTGATATGAAGTGAGGGCAGATGCACAAGAATACCCATACTTTCAGATAGTACACATTTGACCTGGCTTCAATGATTGGATAATCAGAACTCAACTAGAGGAAGAAAGAAGAGGAAAAAAGAGTAATCTGCTACAATGTGATGAACTTGCCCTATACTTATGGATATAGCTCAAAAGAGGGAATGAATCTTTACAGCAAGGATCACTCCCACCCCCTCGGTATACAGGGTTGACAGGGATGGGCAATTTAGACATTGGCTACCCAAAATGGGGGTGGGGGGGCTACAAGAGGGAGCCTAGTTCCAGAGGGTGCGGGGAAATGTACAATCTCCACTGAATGGTTTCCATCCTGTCTGGATGGGGCGGGGGAAGGAGATAGGGATAAGACTCTTGTGGTTCAACAGTGAATAATTGCTATCAGGACTGACTGTGAGTATTGCAAATGTAAAGGTAGATGGTTTGTAACTAAAGGAGGGGAGTAGTTGATCTTGCAGTCCAGGAGCAGAGGACCCTGGGACCATCAAGGGAGAAGAGCAGAATGCGGAACCCTATCCAGAGAAGCAGTGACGCCAGATATGGAGGAATAGGTATGGAGACATAGAGCGGCAGGGGACTCTGGACTCAGGGAGAGAGAGGGGCTGTGTGTTGACAGCTGGGGAGCAGGCTTGTAGGATGAACCTTTTGGTTGTTTGAAAGGTTATATATTCCTGAGTGTGTCAGTGCACATCCAAAAAAAAAAAATCAGAGAGAATGGAAGCAAATGTTGTTGAATGATGATGCATGGAGGAGACTGTAATCATTGTAATGAAATGAAATAAGATAGGATGAATGTAAAGCTGATGTTCTCCCATGTAAACTATCACTTAATTCACACACAAAAAAACTTTAGGGGAAAAAAAAAATTGCATTAATGAGAAAAAAGTAAAATAGAAAAAATACACACAAAAAACAAAAAAACTACCCATCAACATTACATACACTGTGACCAGGCTCTATATTTTAGGAATATTCACTTACTCAAAGACCACTATTGGTGAAAATTAGAGGTTTTCTAGGTTCCTAATCCTTATATCCGGAGCTCTGGTAGCGTAGTGGTTACGAATCGGGCTGCGAACCTTAAGGTCTGCGGTTCGAAACTACCAGCCGCTCCGCGGGAGAAAGATGAGGCTTTCTACTCCCGTAAAGATTTACACCCTCGGAAACCTTGTACAGGGTCGCTATGGGTCGGACCCGACTCGATGGCACTTAACAACAACAACAACAACAATCCTTATATCCAATTACCCAGAAGCCAAGGTTTGTAAATCCTTCATTTCCTTGAATTTCAGTTCTCTAAATGCTCAATTATCCTGTACTCTAATGAAATTTTTATGAATTACCAACCCAGCTTTACTCTTATGCTAAGTCACCTACCTTTAATATAATGTGGTTGCCCTACCTTGGTGTGGTGCTGTGGATTAATGCGCTGGACAGCAAGGTCGGTTTGAACTGCAAAGTCAACGGCACAAGCTCTCCAGCTACTCCGTGGGAACTCTATACAGGGTCACTATGGGTTGGAACCGACTCAATGGCACTTGATGACAACAACCTTAATGGTATATGTTAAATATCCAGATGGTCATACCAAGATTAAAAACTAAAGCCAGACTCAGAGTTGATCCAGATGCTACAATTACCAGATAAGACTTTTTAAATAACTATGACTAATATGCTGACAGATCAAGTGGAAAAAGTATTCAACATGAATGACCAGAATGGGATTTTCAGAAGAGAGATGAAAGTTCTAAGAGACCAAGGGAAAATGTTAGAAATTTTAAAAAATTATCAGAGATGAAGAATCTTTCAATGGGATTGTTGAGTAGACACTACATAACGAATTTAGGATACAGCGATAGGAATTACATAAACTGAAACACAAAGGAAAAAGAACTAAGGGGGAAAAACAGACTAGCACATCCAAGAGTTATGGAACTATGTCAAACAGTATATATAACATTTTGAAACTGGAATTCTAGAATGAGACAGGAAATGGGACAGAAGAAACATCTGAATATAATGGCCAATAGTTTTCCTAGGATACATAATAATAGCAGATCCAAGAAGTTTGGATAAAGATATACATTTTAAAACAATTGCCACTGAGTTGATTCTGACTCATGTTGTCATTAAATGCTGTTGAGTAGGTTCCCGCTCATAGCAGCCCTGAATAGGGGTTCAGAGGAGTGGCTGGTGGGTTTGTACCACCAACCTTCTGGTTAGCAGTTCCGTGCCTATCCTACAGCATCACACCAGGACTCTTGACTCTATAACTACTCCTTAGGGGTTTTCCGAGACTACAGATCTTCAAGGGAGCATATATCCTCATCTTTCTCAGCTGGTGGGTGAGAGCTGGCAACTTTGAGGGTAGCAGCACAATATACAACCCACTGCTCCACCAGGGTTCCCTTCAATACTTAATGCATACACACACATAGCATGCGAGGAGCTTCAAAAAGTTGGTAGAAAAATTTCATTATCCTTTAATGCCATTTTTCCACCAACTAGCTCATGCAACACACACACATATATTTAAAGAAAATGACAAACCCCACACACATAAAGAAATTCAAATACAAAATCTTGAAGGCAGCCAGTGTGCAAAAAAAAAAGACACAGTATCTACTAAACAGGAACAAAGGCAAAAATTATAGCAAGTAAACTGAGAACACACGAGACATGCCTGATTCCCTCAATGAGTTTGGTAATATTAGATTCTTGCCAGAAACTGTGCAAGCCAGAAGGCAATGAACTGCCAACTTTAAAGTACTAGGGGAAAAATTCTTTACTCAACTAAAATGTCTTTCAAAAGTAAAGGGAAGGGAACAAACAAGATGGCGGATCGGGAGAAGTGCAGAGAGGCGCTCTGTCAACAACAACACAGAATACAGGACCAAGCAGGTTCAGGGGATGGTCCCAGAACTCTGAACAACATATAAAGGAATATTTAGAAGGTTGGAAGGCTTACAGCTAGAGGAATTTGTAGCAGAAGCAAGAAATCCAGTGCTTTATAATCCAAGGTGCTCAGCTGCTCCCAGAATATGCATCTTGGGAGAGACCCAATGGGGGAAGGACCAGAGCAGCCATGGACGCCTGACAGAACCATGGAGATAAAGGTGTGGACAGTCTTTTTTTTTGGTATCTGTTCATTTGTCTCTCGCTGTCTGCGCACCTGCATTCAGATGACTAAAGAGGGTGCCTGTGTGAGTGGACACCCCACTCCCTCCACCAATGGTTCTACTACACATGTGCATAGATCTTTTCAAAATTTAAAGGGACACAAAATGGGGGAAAGGGGGCCCTATAAAGGCAAGAAGTGACTAGCTTACAGGCTTTCAAGAGGAGCCTAGTTCCAGTCAAGGCAGGGGTAGGCAGAACCTCCAGTGAATGATTTCCAAACTGTTGGGACGAGACTGACAAAAGAAATGGGGATAAGACTCTTGTAGTACAACAGTGAATACCTGCCATCAGGACTGACTGTGAGGGTTGGAAATACAGAGGCAGATTTCTTTTTTTGGCTAAAGGAGTAGATTGATTGATTTTGCAGCCCAGGAATGGAGGTCCCTTGGACCATCAAGCGAGAATATCAGAAAGTGTGACCCTACCCAGAGAAGCAGTGAAGCCAGGCATGGAGACAGAGATGTTGACGTGGACAGATGGAGTAGCTGGGGACATGGGACTCAGGGAGGGAAAGGAGCTCTTTGCTGACAGCCAGGGGCGTCGGGTATGTGGAGTGTATCCTTTGGTTATTTGATGATGCATGGAGGGGATTGTTATCATTGTAATGAAATGTAACATGACAGGATGAATGTGAAGCTCAAGTGGGACAGAGGCAAATAATGAATGCACAAACCTGGAACGACAGGGTTATGGGACACAGATATAGAGACATAATTGGAATGGAGAAAAGGGGGAAACAATGTTAACATGCTTGGCTGTCTTCTGAATCTTGGTTTCCCTGGCATACCACTATAAAATAGACACTAGAGGCGGAGAGTAAGGAATAGCCAGCAATATCACCATAGAAAGCTTGTAAGTCCATCTTCTGCCTATAAGTCATTGGAATACCTAAAATGGAGCTACAACGTGCCCAGTGAAGGAGGCTTCCTGCAGAGCCTCCACATTACACAAGACCATAAGTGGAATCCTGAACAGCATCCAGAATCTTCTGAAGGGAAATTTCCACTTGAAAGGACAAACAGACCAGCCTGGAGTGGCCAGAAGAACAGAAGATACTTCCTGAAAGAAAGACTGACAGGAAAAATACAAAACAATACAGGCAGATCGACTGATTACTACAAGAACAAACAAGTGGTCAGGTCCCCTCAAGGCAAACCTCCTTGGAAGGCTGGGACCCAGTTAGAATACATGCTCTAGTTGGTAACCACGCTTGTCACCAACAGGGGGAAGTGAGGGAAGGGCAGAATGAAGCTGCAAGCTAAGCTCTACAACGTTCAATAGACTCCTGTGAACCTGGCTGGAGACCTGGATGGCCAGCTGTGTGGCAAGACCTGGGGACTCTTGGGCCCAGAATCAGTGACACAGCCACAGAGGACTAGAGTGGAGAGTGAAGCGTCCAGCTGATAAGAAGAAAGGGCACATGCATAAGTACACCCACACTTGCAGATAATACCCACTAGACCTGGCTTCAATGGCTGGATGATCAGAGTTCAAGTAGAAGAAGAAAGAAGAGGAAAAAAAAGAGTAATCTGATACAATTTGATGAACTTGACATACACCTATGGAAGCAGTAGCTCAAAAGAGGGAACAAATCTTCACAGCGAGGATCACTCCCACCCCCTCCACACAAGGAGAGGACAGGATGGACAACTTGGACATTCGCTACCCAGAATGGGTAGGGTTACAGAGGCAAGAAGTGACTGGCTTACAAGGTTTCAAGAGGGAGCCTAGATCCAGAGGGGTGGAGCAAGGTAGAATCTCCACTGAGTAGTATCCAATCTGTCTATGCGGGGCCAAGGAAAGGAGATGTGGATAGGTCTCTTGTGATACAGTGGTGAATAACTGTTATCAGGACTGACTGTGAGGGCTGGAAATGTAAAGGTAGACGTTTTGTAGCAAAGGGAGGGGAAGGATTAACTTTGCAGCCTTGGCAGAGGTCTCTGGGACGATCAAGGGAGAAGAGCATGTCTAACATCAATAGCCTAAAGGATAAATGGGAAGTATTGGGAGTACTCTATTGTAAGGCTCTTAGTCTATGTGAAGTCATGCAAATATGAAGATAAGTTAAAAATATGTATTTCACATTATGACACCACTAAAAAAAATTACTGGAAATTATATTTATGTCTATTTGTTGTTGTATGCTATTAAGTCAATTCCAACTCATAGTAACCCCATAGGACAAAACAGAATTGTACCATAGAGTTTTCAAGGCTGTAATCCTTATGGATGCTGGCTGCTACCTCCTGAGGAACAGCTGGTGGGTTTGAACCTCCAATGTTTGTTAATATCTGGATATGCTTTAACCACTGTGCTACCAGGACTCCTTCAATAAGCCAACAGTGGAGATTAAAATAGAATTATAAGAAGTATTAACCCAAAAGAAAGTTAGAAAAACAGTCAAGAAAGAGTATCAAACAGATAGGACAAAGAGAAAACAAGTAGTAATGTTGTTAAGTGCCGCTGAGTTGGTTCTAACTTATAGCAACTCTGTATAGGAGTTTCTAGGAGTGAATGGTGGGTTTGAACCGCCAACCTTTCGATTAGCAGTCCAGTGCTTATCCTACAGTGATTACTTACTACCAGTGGTCCAAGTAAATCTAACCATATTAATAATTTAAATCCAATCATATCAGTGATTACATTAAATGTAATAGGTCTAGAAAGATTTTTTTTTGTTTGTTTTTATATTGATCATGTAGCCAATCACCTTGCCTAAATTGAGGGGAAGAAAATTTTTAATAGAATGTACACTTTTTATATTTAATGGACTTTTCATAACTGTGGATCTTAAAATAGGATTTATTTTTAGACTTAAATGTGTCCTCTTAATGAAGAGACAGGGGAGGTAAGATTAGCAGGAATGGGAGAAAAATAATTTTTAATTTGTAAACCACCAGGTATAAACCATGCATCAGTCATAATGGTCCATAATGCCACCATCTGTCTTTTATTCAAGTAGAAGTCTTATAGAGTCATTCTAGATTCCCCCCTCTCACCTTCCCATTTCAATCATGTCTGAAATCGCCCTCAACCCATATTCTCCTCCCTAATCCACAACTCACTAACCTAGCCAAATATAAAGTATTATCATAATCTAACTTACTTATTCTTTACTTTGATACCTTGGCCTTATACTGTGGCATTTAAAAATATTAAATTTAATGCCTAGGCCCTAACCTAAAGATTCTAATTTAAATGGGGCCAAATAGGGTCTTCTGGTTGTTTAGTGCTGTCAAATTGGTTCTCATTCATAATGACCCTATTACAGGATTTCCAAGGGAAGGCTGGTAGGTTTGAATTGCCCATCTTGTAGTTTGGAGTCTCATGCTTATCCTACAATGCCACACTAGGACTTTTTAATGAGATTTAAAATATCCAGTTACCAGGACAAACTCCAGACCAATTCAAACAGAATTTTTTGGGATGAGACCTAAGCATCAGTGATTTTATATCTTTTTTTAATTCATCAGGTAATTCAATGTGCAGACAAGGCTTAGAACTGCTTTTTTTTTTCCCCCTCAGAGGCCATGAAAGGCCACAGCCTAAGAATAAAACCCAAAACTCCCTTGAGGGTATCATACATTAACCTTAGGACACTCAGCACTCATACTACCAAAACAATGCAGCTCCATGAAAGGGCCATACTTTCATACTTTGTAAAAATTAGCAAATCAGAAAGGCCTCTCTACTCACCCACAGCGAAACCCAGCCCACCAGGGGTTAAAGTCTTTCTAGAATTTTATACAAAGTTTACTTTGCATAAAACTTCCCTGATATGCATAACAGAGCTCATCAATCTACCTGTGACCATTATGATTCTCCAGGCAACTTTTAACAGAAGTCTAAGTTCCCTATTATACTGTAAATTCTGGAATTAAAAGCCTGATCTTATTCATGCTCTTTTCCAAAGTGTCTATGACTATGCATAGCACATTAGTAAGCACTTGGATATCTATTGAATTCATTCCACTTAGATAAATAATTGTCTATATTATTATGCAGGTAGAATCCCATCTTAAGAAACTTAAGTGACATCACATTTAGATATTATATTCAAACAGCATCAAAACAGAAACCAACAGCTGGACTTATTAAATAATGTAAGGCAAATATTAAATGATTGCTCTATTTATAAGCAGCAATAAATTAAGAAAGGAGATGGGTACAAAGAGCAGTATGTTTCCAAACTCACAATGGTGTTACTTTACAGAAAATAATGCTTGAACATTATGTCTTTTAGGAAAGTGAGCTAAGAATACTTACTAGACCTGAGAGGAAGGCACAAGTTTCTTTTTTTTTTTAAGTTACATTTAACATTCAATACTTACACAGCCACTACATGTGTCTTACCCAAAGGGCAATATTTTGCTAAAATATTAATTAAAGTGGGACTGGACACTTGCATAATTACCTCATTCAAAAGATTTTTGTTGTAACCACATTCACATGGGCCATAAAAATCATCTTAACATGCAAAATTATTACTTCATTAGTATGTATTTAAAATAAACGCATCTGTCATCTGTCTTCAACTACTAAATTCATCCAGTATTCAATGAATGCCTAAAACTTACTTGGGAATATATTAAAACTATAGTATCTAAAGTGACTAGTAAGAATATAAGGGCATCAGTCATAACACTTGGCATTTGTGGCCAATTTTTTTTTTTTTACCTTATTTGGTGACTTTAAAGGTGAGATGGCTATTTTATTTGGTGTCTGTGTCGTTGAATTTAAAGTTGACCCAATAACACTGCTTTCAGATATTGTTATAGTCTTTGATGGAGTCCCAGGAGTAGACTGTGAAAGAACTCGACCTGCAAGTGAGAGGCAGCACATCATTTTCAATGACAGTTGAAATTTTATGTGATGATCTAAACTCAGAACTCAGTATATCATGGTCACTATTCATATGTATCAATATGTGCATTTAATACTTAAGTGAGTCCCTAGTAAACTGTGGTGAGCCCCGGCAGAATAAGAAAATGCTTCTTAATACTTAATATCAATTTGCCTAAAGTCTACAAAAACACTTCTACTTATATTCTCATCAAGACTACTAAATTATATGTATCAAAAAACAATCTAAGGACTCTTAAGCAATAAGCTCTGTGAAGCACAGCTCCTGAAAGTCAGGACTTGAACTCAAGTCTTACAACTTCAATCTCTGTACTATATTACATTATACTATAACTGTCTTCCTATTTGATCTAATGACATGTAACATATAGTTTAAATCCACATCTACAGAAAAGATAGTTATTGGACACATTTTGAGTAGAATTTGTATTAACAGTGATTATACATTGCCAAAAGAATTTAAAAAATAAAAAAAAGTTTCTTCTGACTGTTCTGGTCAGACAGTATCAGCAATACTGTGTTGAAAGACTGTGTAATAGTCACTAGTGCCATCCACTAAGCGTTTCTGGTTCCCCCATTTTGGGCACATGGTGGAACCGTACCTTCCTGTCCCCTTGTGGTTGGGTTGGGGCCATGTGACTAGTTGTGGACAGTTAGGAGTTGAAATGGTGCATGTCATTTGTAGATCAGAAAATGTACTGTCTAATAAGACTTAGAAGTCCTGGTGTGGCACTGTGGGTTAATGCGCCAGATTGCAAAGCTGTTTGAACTGCAAGGTTGGCGGTTCAAGCTCACCAGCTGCTCCTCAGAAACCCTATACAGGGTCGCTATGGGTCGGAACCAACTCTATGGCATCCAACAACAACAACAAATAAGACTTAAGGAGTCCTGGTGTGGCACTGTAGGATAAGCACTGGACCACAAAGTCAGTCTGAGTCACAATGTTGGTGATTGTAACTCACCAGCCACACCTCGGAAACCCTATATGGGGTCAATATGAGTCGGAAATGACTTGACAGCACTAAACAATCATAAGACTTAGCCAAAGCTTTATTTTCCTCTGACACATTTGTGATGGTGGCTCCTCTGTTGGCCTGCATCCCTGAGCAGCAATGATAAAAGGACATATACCCATATGAAGCATGAATAAAAAATAATTACGAAGCATGAATAAAAAACACAAAACTTGGAGGTTTTTTAACTTTCCAAGATGCAGAGGTAATTTATTACGACAGCAAAACCAAGATTCCTGACTGATCCAAGCTGTCTTGTTGATGGGTTAGCACATAGCAGACACAGCACTACTAGCACTAAGGCACAAAAAAACAGAAAAAGTTTAGATCAACGTAAGAATGAACTTCTAACCAATGTTTCCACCCGATCTGAGTATTTTAACAGGAGTGAATTTCTACACAGTGAAGGCATTCCAAGCAGACTGCTCATGCGATACAATCAAATCTACTGCCTGAAAAGGGAACTTAAGTGCCAAAGAAGCAGAAGTATATAAATAAATTATCTCTAAAATCCCTCTAAACTTTAGATGATTTAATTTATAGATACAGCTGAAGATGAAGGAGCAAGGAAGAAGCGGGTAGAAAGGAAAACAAGGAAAGGAAAGGAGGGAAGGATTAGCCACTTTTCCTGATAATAATGCCAAAGTATACAGTGTCTTTTTTAAGTGAATCAAGATTCATCTGACATTTACAAAATATTTCCAATTTAATTTTTTCAAGTACATAGTTACATTTAATTTTATTGGCATGTTCCTTAATGAAGTTCAGTTGCATGTTCCTTGGGTATTGTTTTTACCAGGATTATAAGTAAACAAGCCAATTCTTATTAATTAAATGGAGCTACAGCAAATATTTCTGGGCCACGTTAAACGGTTGAGCCTGTCTAAAATAACACTGTTGTCTATGCTAGTCTCCAAAGCTAATACCTGTGAAATGAGCCTGAAACCTCAATAACCATTCTGCCAAGAAAACAATTTACCAAAAGACACAGCTTCATAAAATGCTCTCATCTTTTATAAGGATTACTACTATGTGATATTTGTCAAGCATTACCTATTTTTTAAAGAAACTGTTAATACAGGAAATCTTCAATTTCTGAGAATATTTGATAGCAGAAAAAGACCACTTTAGGTGAATTCCTTTTTATGGGGAAATTTTTTTTATGGTTAATAACAAGGAAAGCTAAAAGTAAAACATGGTACCTTTTTTGGCTTATATTTAACAAAAAATTCAATAACTCTTATGATGAACAAAAATTCAATGAATTATTGCATTTGTGGGAGGGGATTCTACTGTAAACTGACAGCCTGTGTGACAGACAAAAGATGATCACTTCAAAGGTCATTTCTGCAAAATAGGTGAGGATTTCATCAATTTTCCCCAGAATTCTCTATTAGTCTTCAAAATTCAAGCTATTCTCTCTGAAGGGCCTACTTGGTTACCATGCAGATAGCATTTTTCTAATTATCTAATCCAACTTTCAGATCCCCATTTATCCTTAGCTTTATGGTGGTGGTCATGTGCCGTGGAGTTGGTTCCGACTCATAGTGACCCTGTATAGTGTTTCCAAGGCTATAAATCTTTACAGGAGCAGAAAGCCTCATCTTTCTCCCACGGAACAGCTGGTAGTTTCAAACTGCTGACCTTGAGGTCAGCAGCCTAATTCATAACCACTACGCTACCAGAAGCTCCTTAGCTTTATAGACGGATTTAAACAAGTTTGCAAGATAATGCAATTTCACCTTGAAATGAATTTGCAAGGCTTCTGTATTCTACTGTCAGGTGTTCTCGAAGAATCAAACGACACACTCTCCAAAAGGCTACAATGCAGAGCTAGGATATGTTTAGTTGCAAGTTGTAGAGTCAGTTCTTACTCCTAGTGACTCTGTATAGAGTTCTGAGGATCTTGGACTAATTCTATAAGAGATTAGTTCATTTGTGAATATTTTCACATTGTGCTGAACCTCATTCCTCTGTAACAACCTTGTACCTTGGGAGCTCTAGCAATCAGGACCTCAGCGTCTCATTTAGCCATCTCAAAGTTTTATAAGGTGGTGGAGTCTATCTTCTACAAAGCTAAGTAAGATGAACAAATAATATACTCACTCAAGATCACTGAGAAAATTTTTAAACGAGCCATAATTAAAACTCAAATCTCACAATACCTCCTACATACCACTATACTTTCTCCGTGACACACTTGCTCATTCAGCAAAGCACACTGACTGAAACACAAGCTACTGAGAAAGATATGAGGTAAAAAGAATTACCCTCAAGAAAATCACGAGTAAGGAAGGCAAAAAAGCGAAATCAAGTATTATAATACAGTATGACTAATGGGCAAGTTAAGAGTTAGTAAGAAATTTAACAGAAGGTTAATTACAGGTATGTATTTGAAAGGTCTAATCTAGTTTTTTATCAAAATACTAAACCCAAAGGCCAAAATTTCCAAGACAGGCAGAGATAAACCAAAGATAAAAAAGTATGAGTTAGTCATATAGATGAACAAAGACAGGCAATTGATGGAAAAGGAACAGTGCCAAGATCCTAAGTCTTGATAGAACATGATCCATTTGGAAATTTCTTAAAGTAAGTTAAATTGGCAGGTCTGGAGCTAATAGGAGGTAAAAATGAGAAAGGTACATGTTACATCACAAATACCTTAAGGCTAAGAAAACACTGACATTTGAACTTGACCCTGACACAAGATAATTTTAAGCAAGGATATGATAAGATCTGATTTATATTTTACAAAAATCACTTACATACAAATGTGTTTGTCTTGACTGAAAGATACCTATCTTCAATGAGAAACCCAAAAGTGATCCACAAAAAATCCCCTAAGTGTATTTTTTTTTTTTTTT
>NW_006409106.1:326676-340608 GCF_000296735.1 Chrysochloris asiatica
GTGGTTCAGAGTTCTGGGACCATCCCCTGAGCCTGCTTGGTCGGGTATTCTGTGTTGTTGTTGGTGGAGCTCTCTGCTACATGTCCACCCGATCCGCCATCTTGTTTGTTCTGTACCCCTAAGTGTACTTTTAACAACCATTAGCTACAATATAAAGATGATAAGCTCTCACTGTCATCAGATAACTCAACGAACTTCAGTAGTTTCAAATTTAGCTTATATGAGTTCAAACAGTTAGTTAAAAGTAGAATTTATCCCTCCAAACCAAATTTAATGCCAAGAATGCTAGTGAAATTTAATTGAAGGCTATCTCATGCATTTTGGTAGGGCTGATAAGTCTGACTACATTTAAAAGGTGAAGCTACAATTATAAATTATATATTATAAAAGATACAAAGAACTAGCAATAATATCCATGATAATCAAATAGAAGATATATTTAAGATAAGGTAGACAAGGTAGACTCTTGACATTAACCAAAACTTCATTCAGACACTTCTACAAACACTACTAATGCTTAGCACACAATTTTCAATCATAATTTAAAATTTTAAGGGATTCTCTCAAATTCAAGGGCAATAAAGAACATTGCTTTGAAGCATTCCTCATAGTTAACCCTTCTCCACCTGCCCAAGGTCTCCCAGGGGGCTGTTGGTTCCTTCTTATCTCAAATGCATCTTGATCTTGTTTGCTTTCAGTCAATTTCTTGAACCAGCACCAAATCAAAAACCTTTCAAATCTTTCCTCCAGGATATCTGACTCTAGAAAGAACTCTAGAGACCAGACCCCTAAACCATCACAAACATTCTCTACTGAGGGCCAAAAAGAAATAAAACACTCACTTACCCAACACCACCTTCAAACTACAATCTTTTCCCAAATGCTGAAATGAGAAGCCTCTCTACATATAATTCAAAGCCTGAGGACAATGAAAAATCACTGCTATTGACTTAGAGTTACCTGCTGTTGTACAAATTGATCAAAGAGGGCAGTTAGATGATTTTAATATCTACTCAGAGTCCTGATATGGTACTGTAGGATAAGCAATGTACTGTTAACCACAAGATTGGTGTTTCAAACCCACCAATTGCATCTCAGAAACTTTATACAAGGTCTGATATGACTTGGAATCACCTGGAAGGCATTTAACAACAAAACAACAATATATACCCAAGAAAACTTAAGCACCCTATGCAAAAACACATTCTGAGGATGCGTAATTAGTATCTGAAAGTTTTTCACCAAAAGTTTGTCATCCAGAATCGCTCCAACAGGCCTTTCTTGTTGTTAAGTCCTGCTGGGTTGGTTCTGACTCATAGCGACCCTGCATAGGGTTTCAGAGGAGTGGCTGGTGAGTCTGAACCACTGACTTGCAGTGGAATGCATCTCCTACAGTGCCATACCAGGACTCAAACAAGCCTTTCGCATAATGGAAATCAGAAATGATCTTGTAACTGATAAAAAGAGTAAAGTTATTATAGCTCTGAATTAAAAACCAGTTACCACAGTCAACCCTTCAAGATCAAAAGGGCAGCATTTACCTTAGGACACAATTCAGAAGGGTTATGAAAGAAGGTGGAATGGAAACAAGAATCATGGAGGAAGCAGGATAACTGATGGAAGGGATTGCAATCATTGAGATGCAATGAAGTATGTTATTTGTTGAGTGTCAAACTGATGATTTGCTTGATCAGACCATTATTATTTCTAGGGGGAAAAGAATCGTCAGTATTTACAAGGAAGAAATAATGATGGACCATGGATTCTAATGCTGAGTAAGGAAGGATTTAAGGACAGGAAGGAGGTGATTGATTATTAATTAGAAAGTGGAAGGGTCAATAAATTTCAAAGTCAAAAGAATTGCTAGATTGGGAGTCCAAAGACAAAGGTAATAAGCTAAGGGATAAAGAGGATGGAACTCTTGAAATCAAGATTATTTGTGATGACAAATTTTAAAGTACATAATGAAAAAGGACTGAGCCACTCTAAGGAGTTTACTAATAAAAATAGCTAAAATTTTCCAAGACAAAGGTAAGATAAGGGATAAAAAGATAGAACACTTGAAATCAAATTATTTGTGATGACAAATTTTAAAGTACATAATGAAAAGCAATTGAGCCACACTAAGGAGTTTGCTGGTAAAAATAGCTAAAATTTCTTATAATTTAAGTACTATCACTAGGCAATTTTCTATTCACAGACAACTGCATACTGTTGTTGTTTTAAGTGCCGTCGAGTTGGTTCTGACACATAGCAACCCTGTATAAGGTTTTGGAGGAGCGCCTGGTGAGTTTGAACCACCCACCTTAAAGTTCAAATCAACCTTGCTGTCAAGAGCTTACCCTACAGCACCGTACCAAAAAAAAAAAAAACAAAACCAAAATCAAACTGAAATCATTAAATGCTCCACCATATACTAGCTGAGTGTGTCTGTTTCTGAACTGGTAAATCAGGTTGTTATTAGTACTTGCCTCATAAGATTGCCTGAGAATTACATCTAATAACTAAAAAAAAAAAAAAAAAAAAAAAACCGAAATCATTAAATGCTCCACCATATACTAGCTGAGTGTGTCTGTTTCTGAACTGGTAAATCAGGTTGTTATTAGTACTTGCCTCATAAGATTGCCTGAGAATTACATGAGTCATTATAAATAAAGAACTTAGAACACTACCATGCACCTAGATGTTAGCTACTATTCCTAGAATCTACTATTTGCACTGTAAAAGTCTACCAAAAACTAAGGAGACTTACAGGAATGGGCTGATTTTGAGATAAGGCACTTAGTTTGAAACACACATTTAGTAAGTGCAACACTTATTAACTAATTTGGTTGATAATAATAAGCTATATAGACTTGCTGTACTAAAGCATTTTAAGGTGGGAGAACAGGCTGTTTTAAATCTACCTAGCAGAAAAGATAAATGTACAGCATAATAAACCATAAGGAAATACAACCTGCAATGACTGGTGGTGACACTTGAGTTGTCTGTCCTGTAACTGCTTTACTATTAACTGGTTTTGCAATGATCAGCTTCGTGATTACTGGACCAGAGGTTGGTGTTCGAGGCTTCTTAGCAATCTGAAACATACAAATAACTATGAAGACCATTTGTATGTTTGATAAAATACCCATTTAGTCAAAATTAAACAGATCACATACACAAAAGTATATGTGAAAACAGCATACTTGACAAAATACATTTTACTTAGGGTTTACATTAAAAACATTTAAAATATAGCCATTCTTCAAAACATTAATATGATCAATACCCTTAAGCCCACACATAATATTTTTGTATTATCTTACAAATTCTTATTTTTTGTTTCTAGATTTAAATCTTATTTTTAGTTTCTATACATGTAAATAATAAAAAGTAATATTTAATAATAAGCAATATTCTTTTTCCAAGTAAACTATTCAGTAATAAAAAGGTGGAGCAAAGCTATTTAAGAAAGTTGTACAGCACAAATAAGGAAGTCATCTGTAGATAAAATTATTACAGTCACTGGAAGCAAAATATAAACATAAAAGATAAATTTGTGATTACATTTTCAATCTCAGACCTATGCCACCAGTAGGTACAGGAAAAATCAAACAAGTTAATGTCCTCTCATACAAAGAGACAAGTTTGGTTAGAATGTTTATTCTAAAGGCAAAGACTCTGAAATACTATTTACTAAAATACTGTTACAATACAATAAAGTCCTTCAAGGGTGGGTCTATACTTTATTCATCTTTGATCAGAAATTGTATGTTGACTGGCATTGTTGACCCACCCTAAAATTTTTCACAAATTAAGCAAAGTAGAGTTACCAGTATTTTCAGGTTAAAATTATGGAAGTATGCAAAGTAAAAGCTTCCTCTAAAAGAAAAATTTAGCTATGATAAAAATCAAACTTTTAGGAAGTACATTAAATATTATCATTTAGCAGATATAGAAAATAAGACTCTGAATAATGTATTTATTATCATGACAACTTCAGTGATAGAAATTCATATACCAGAAGCTGTAACACAACATAGATTTAGCTAAATATCAGTTATTTGTGCTCAAATTATAAACTGAAATGAAATAACACACTTTTTTGCACTCAGAATATTAGTTTCTTACCTTTAGAACATAGCACTGACAAAAAAAATATAAATTAAATGCAAACCACTTTTTAAAACACTAAACATGGAGAATCCTTACTATATTTTAAAATACTCCGCATATAAAACTATTACATACCCCCCAAAAATCTATAATTACACTTTAAAAAGTTGATACAACTCAGGGAGACATACAGGCAAAATATTTCCCAAATGCACATGTAGTTATAAGAAATAAGTTAAATTTTCAGTTAATTGTTCTTGTTGTTGTTAAGTGCCATCGAGTCGGTTCCGACCCATAGCAACCCTGTACAGGGTTTCCGAGGGTGTAAATCTTTACGGGAGTAGAAAGCCTCATCTTTCTCCCGCGGAGCGGCTGGTAGTTTCGAACCGCTGACCTTAAGGTTCGCAGCCCGATTCGTAACCACTACGCTACCAGAGCTCCTTTTTTCAGTTAATAGTATTAGTAATTTCAAGAGGTGGAAGTAATGATGTTCTTAGAAATCCAAATAACCTTAGCTAAAAAGTACACATTAAGAGCTTAAGGAACCTTACTATTTTTAACCATTTTCACAACAATGTGACTTATAGGAATACTTACCAAGCAGGAAAAAACTTAAAACAATAAAGCAAAATTGCACATTAATTATTTAAATGTACAACCTCATCTTGCCTTTGTGGTTGTTTCTTTAGTGGAGCATTGCTGAAAATAACAATTTGTAATTCCATTAAAGAAGCATGAATTTTTGCATTATGAATGCTTGTTGCAATTGTTGTTAAGTGCCATCAAGTCAGTCTGACTCATAGAGACCCTGCATAGCATTTCCAAGAAGCGTCTGGTGAGTTTGAACTGCCAACCTTGCAGTTCAAACCAACCTTGAGGTCGAGTGCTTATCCTATGGTGCCACACAAAATTACTTTATCAAGTAAAATAAATCATAAAGGATCATTTTAAATAATTTTATCTAATTGGCAGATTAAGACAAAAATACATCAAAAAAGGAAATTTACAAAGGAAGTAGTCAAACATGCCATCAAATAATACATTCAGGCAGTTTATGGCATTGTGTTAGATTTAGAAGAAAATAAGGGGTTACACTTTTCTGACTCCTAGTCATTTACTATTCTATTATAGTGGGTTACGCATTGGGCTGTTGTAGTTATTGGTGGTGGTTATGTGCTGTGGAGTCAGTTCCGACTCACAGCAACTCTGTACAGGGTTTCCGAGGCTATAAATCTTTACGGGAGCATCTTTCTCCTGCGGAATAGCTGGTAGTTTCGAACTGCTGACCTTGTGGTTCACAGGCCGATTTGTAACTACTATGCCACCAGAGCTCCTATTAAGAGTGCCATCAAATTGTTTCCGACCCATAGTGACCGTGGATGGGTTTCCGAGGAACGGCGAGTGAGCTTGAACTACCGACCTTACGGTTCAAATCGACTTTGCAGTCCAGCTCATTAACCCACAGTGCCACACCAGAACACAGTTGACTACTGACTGCAGAATCAGCAGTCCAAATTTATCAGTCGCTCCAAGGAAGAAAGAGGCAGCTTTCTGTTCTAATAAATATTGACAACCTCAGAAATCCTACATGAGATGGAACCGACCTGATGTCAATGATTTTCTTATTATATATTATGCACATAAAACACAGAAAATGCTCAGAAACTTGTAATTAAGTGTAACTATATTGGTTTGTTATTGCCCTGGCCTCAACTGTCATCTTTCCCTTAAGAAGGGTCTCCTTCTTCCACCCTTACCGACTTACTGTCTATGCTCTAACAGTCTTAACACTAATTAAAATTAAGACAAAGCTATGGACTGTTTAAGGAGCTCTGGCAGTATAGTGGTTACAAGTTAGGCTATTAACCTCAAGGTCAGCTAGTCTGAAACTACCAGCGGTTCTATGGGAGAAAGATGAGGCTTTCTGTTCCCATAAAGATTTATAGCCACAGAAACCCTATACAGGGTTGCTAAGAGTTGGAACTGACTTCACACTACCACCACCACCCCCAAGGACTGTTATTGTTAATGTGTACTTCTGAGTCAGTACCAACTCATAGGAACCTTGCTCAGGGTTTCTGAGAGCAGCTGGTGGGTTTGAACTACTGACCTTGCAGTTGCCAGTCCAATGCTTATCCTACAATGCTACACCAGGGCTGATTAGGTAAAAATATCACATATACCATGTAATACTAAAGGCAAATATTCTAGTACCTAAAAAAGATAAATAGGTAACTTTTTGGTTCCCCTCCCCCCCCATCTGGGTACATCAGAGCTTTGCAGATTACTTCTGAATTGGAATGATCTGAGTTGTCTAAAAATAACTGAACACATAGAACAGTATTTGAAATGAAGTTTGTTGGGTTTTTTTTTGCTGTTTACTAGTAGTACTTATATATAGATAGATGATAGATAGATAGATAGATAGATAGATAGATAGATAGATAGAACCAAGATCTATAAAAGTTAATAGTAAATTATAAAAATTAATCCCCAGTGTTTATTTTTATTAGTATTTAGGGAGTCCTTGTGTAGCACTGCGAGTTAATGCACTGGACTGCAAAGTTAGTTTGAACTGCAAGGTGGCAGTTCAAACTCACCAGCCGCTCCTCCGAAACCCTATTACACGGTTGCTAAGGGTCGGAACTGACTTGATGGCACTTAACAACAACACCATTTGGGGGATTATTGTAGAAAACTAGAGGACACAAGTACACTGGTCATTAAATTGGTATGTATACACTGGATATGGTATCAGGAGGGATCAGTCCCTGGAGAATGACATCATGTTGGGCAAAAGACCAGTGAAAAAGAGGAAGGCGCCCAACAAGATGGTGTGGTACAGCGGCTGCAACAAGGGGCTCAAACATAACAATTGTGAGGATGGTGCAGGGCTGGGCAGTGTTTCATTCTTTAGCACACAGGATCACTGTGTGTCAAAAATAAGTGGATGGCACCCAACAACAACAACAACAACAACAACAACACATTGTTCTTGCAAATGAAAAACTGACAATCTGGTTTATGCTTTCAGTATCTGGTAAACCAATAAAAACAAGTTTCAAAACTGATAAAAATCAAGCTAAGGCCAAGATGCTTGATACTGATTGGATATCTCACTCAAGAAACCCTCATCAAAAAGTAAGAAGAAAAAGGAAACCAGAGATAAGTGGGATATGGTAATGAACAAGAAAAGGGCACTAAAGAACATTTAACAATAGCAGAAGGGACATGGGCAAATCACAAGATTTGAGAAAGCTCTTAAATACAATGGAAAACTATTTCTAATTCTTTTGTCAGTACAGTAATGAAAACATTACTTCCAATATCAACTGGAAGTAGACAGTTCCTCAAGCCTTCTACTTCCTTATATACCTGTTTTACTACTGCAATGCATGCCTTCTCCCCTCTTCAAAGAGGCAATTCTTTCAAACAAAGAATGCATTTGTATTCCCTAGTCTCAAGTGGATAATTATATTTCTGTAATGATAACTTAAAAAGGTCTACTGGACCATGAAAATCTGGGAAGCATTTAATGAATTCTCTGATAATCTTCTATCTTAGGATCCTATTCATACTAGGAATAGGTCACAGTTTGAAGGATGCTCAGTGTTTTGAGAATAATACTGGGTACTTTTACTGTACATTTCATCTTGGTCAAATAGCCATTTTATAGCTAAAGTCACAAACTTAAAGATAAGTAAGCCACCCAAAGTTTCATAGCTGGTAGAGCAACAGAGGGAACTCATAGGCGATTGAACTCTATAGAACATATGTTCCTATAGTTCCTACAGACAGTTCCAAGGCACTGTCTTTTCCATATTGCAAATGTGAATGATGGCACTAAATAAGAAATTCCAAAGACATAGACCACACTAGCTAATATGCATCATTACTGTTTCTCAGAACAGCAAAGTTTTCCCACCTTGGCCAACTGTCAAGTGAAAAGAATTATCTTAATGATTTTTTAGAAGTCTAGCAGCAATCCTGGCATCTTAATCGCTACAAATCATTCTTGTAATCAAACTATCACTAAAAATAAAATGGTCTTTAAAAGGAGTAGAGGGCTATGCAGAAAATAACTAGAAATTTAACTAAAATTTTGTTTGCTGTAAATTCTCTGGCAAAAATTTTCATACGCAATGGGCATATCAACCTTTACAAAACCCCACAAAATTACTAAAAGCAACAATCAAAAGAATTCAGTAACAACAATGTAATCAATCATCCTGCAAACACAACTATGAATCAATTTAAATTTGTAACATGCATTTGAATTTAACAAGCCCCCTTTTTCTTTTACCTGTACTGTTTTTAACTGTTGTGTCTGTACCACAGAGGGCTGAGTTGTAGTATTAATCAGTTGACTTCCTGGGGTCAATGCTGAGACGCCAATGGCAGGTTTCACCTCTGGCCTCCCTCCAATGGTAACTACTTTAATTTGTTGTGGTGGTAACTTTGCATCTCCTGACTGGGCCTGAGTTGTAACTTTCTGAGTCTGGGGTAGTGCTAAAACAATTGGTGAACCAGACTTGCCCAAAGTTGTTAAAATTAACTTCTGTCCATCTGGTTTAAGGGTCTGATTGCCAAGTTTAAGATCAGATGTCTGTGATACTTTGTTTAAAATAATCTGATTGGCTGATATAGTCACAGGAGCCTGAGCACCAAGTTTCTGAAGGCCACTTGGAAAAGCTGGTTTCACTGTGGTATTAGAATCTGCTTTAGTAATTGTGGTTTTCACTGCAACTTGGTTAGTGTGGTTACTGTACACTGTGATTGGTTCCGTGGAAATGGGCGTGGCTGTAGAGTCACCAGTAGAATTTATGTTGACAATTTCTTCCAGTTCTGTCTCCATGGGAATTGGGGATGAAACAATAACAGCCTCAATACTATCATCATCCACTAATGTTATACCAGTGTCCATTATCTCCTCTGGAAGCAAACTATTCACCTCAGCTGGCACCACCTCCATGATCGTTCTCCTGCTAGAAAGCTGATCAGGCACTGCAATAAAAGTTGAAAAATGAATAGGTTACTGGGTTTCAAAACAGATTTAAAAGAAATAAAATTATTCAAGACAAACACAAGTGACATTTTAAAATAATTTAATGAAGGCTATTCCTGATGCTTACTTGAGTTGAATAGTTTTAACATAGCCTCAACATTCTAGTATCTGAAATAAAGTCATAATGGACCCAAAACTAGAAGCAAACATTTTCATCTTCCCATGTTCCAAATATATACTGCATTCAGGCAATGCTAAGTCATGTAATTATAGGAAATCCCTTTCCAATGCCTGCTAATAAAACCTTTTAATCTTTGATGTGTCTGACCATCTTTCTAGTTATTTATGTGACACACACCACCACACTCCCATGAATGCTCCCAGCTCTTAAAAGATTTGGAAGACTGCTAATTCACACAAGGAAATAAGGACTTACATGTGAACCTGTAACAGAAAATATCCAGTGCACTAGGTATTAATGAGGGTATTAAGTTGTTGTTAAGTGTTTTAGAGTCAGTTCAGATTCACAGCAACCTTATATAGGGTTTCCAAGGAAAGGCTGGTGGGTTTAAACCACCGACTTTGCAGTTAGCAGCCTGGTGCTTATCCTATAGAACCACATCAGGGTAGTATACTACTAATGGTGGTGGTGGTGGTGATTATGTGATATGAAGTCAATTCTGACTCAGTGACACTGTATAGGGTTTCTGAGGCTGTAAATCTTTACGGCAGCAGAAAGCCTCATCTTTCTCCCATGGAGTGACTGATAGATTCGAACTACTGACCTTTGGGTTAGCAGGCCCGCACATAAGCCACTATACTACCAGGGCTCTTTACACCATTAAATCTATTGAATACCCAAATTAATGTTAAAGGAGTTTCTAGAGCAATCCATCTCAGCTACCACAGGTCAAATGGCTTATTCGGCCCAAGTTTGATCAATTAGTTTCTTATCAAGGGCGTCTTTTTTAGAAAAGAAGACTCATAAACCTCCTCAGTAATTTAAAATGTCAAATAGAGAACCATTTCAGAAGTGTGCGGCAAAAAATAAATAAATAAAAAGGTAATAAAAATAAAGCAGACTAAAAATAAATAAATAAACAAAGCAGACTATGGGCAAATCAGAAAGCAATACTTTTAGCCAAATGTTATGTAAAACTTCCAATAAAGAAATCACTACCATTATCTTCACAAGTGACAGAGAGCACATAATGTTCATAGCTGACTAAACAGCAATGCTATTTACCCAAAGAACATCAAAGATGCATACGAATCTAATAAGTAACCTTTTTTTAATGTAAAAATGCAATAACTATTCCAAGGTGAAAATAAACAGATATGAGTAACAAACTAGAATCATAAGCTTTATATAAATATGAATACTAGCAGGAATTAAAGGAGTTCTGGTAGCGTACTGGTTACGAATCGGGCTGCGAACCGCAAGGTTGGCTGTTCGAAATTACCAGCTGTTCTGCGGGAAAAAGATAAGGCTTTCTGCTCCCAAAAAGATTTACAGCCTCGGAAACCCTGTACAGGGTCGCTATGAGTCGGAACCGACTCCATGGCACATCACAACAACAGCAGGAATTAATTATTGTTACCGGTGCTGTAGGATAAGCACTGGCCTACTAACCAAAAGGTTGGTGGTTCAAACCTACCAGTTGCTCCTTGGAAACCCTATACAGGGTTGATATGAATCAGGACTGACTCTTTAGCACTTAACAAGTGAACACTTACTATGAAACAGTGATGCTATTACTTTATTTAATCCTCACAACAACTATTAGACAGGTACCATTATCAATCCCATTTTACAGTTGAGGAAACTTCAAAAAGTGAAATAATTTGCCCAAGGTCATACAATTAGCAAATGGTGGAATTAGAACTCAAACTTTAGGATACCAAAGTCCAAGGTTTGTATTTTAATCACAAAAATTATATTATCTTTAATTTTTACCACTGGCATTTAAAAAATGGAGAAAAACGTAACTACTACTTGATAGGCGTCCCTGGGTGGTGCCAACAGTTAAGCATCTATTTTTCATATATGTTGTTCTGCTCATATATATAAGCTCAGTTATTAGGAAGAACATGTCATGTTGCTATTGTTGTGTGCTGACAGATCATTTCAGACTCATAGCAATCTTATGTGGGATTTCTGAGAGTGGTTGGTGGGTTTGAACTGCCAACCTTGCAGTTAGCTTCTCCCACCTCAGTGTTGCACTAAGGCTCTTTTCATTTGTGCTTTTAAATTTTATTTGTTAAAGAACATAAAGATTACAAGAATAGAAATCTCTCCTTGAACTAGGAGCAAAGCTCAAACTTCTAACAAAAAAAGGTCTGATTGGTTTGGTCATTCCCTATACAGCATGAGGCACACCAGCTGTGCAGTATTCTGGATCTAGTACACCTCCTAAACACCTGAGCAGACTAAAGATAACATCTACATCTGTTCAATCAGGGCCACATGCGGGGAAAACCCTCAAAAGGAGATATGGACATGGCAGGCAAAGGTTTGACTGTCCAGCTGAATGAATCATCATTCTAATTTTATCCCTCAGAAATAGAAGATATGCACTAGCACATGCAACATTGTCATCACTGTGTTGAGGACCACATCAAGAAAAGAGCGAATGCCATATTTGCACCATTCACAGGGCAAGACACTGAAGAGTTTCGAGTTCACCTCACCTATAAAGAAGGTGATCTGTCAAGTTATGGTACGGAAAAAATCCAGATCATACAGTGCATTCCCTATGCCTCTAATATTTTATGTATAAAACAAAAGTCTAAAGGTACGTTCCTTTAGCTTTTTGCCCTTACAGTTGAACATGGTTAAAGAGTTTAACCATGGTTAAAGAGTTTAACTCCAATGAGTGTTAGGATTCACCCCTTTCAGAAAGTCTAATGATTTCTAAATTTGTCTCAAGTGTATTAAGTTTATAAAATCTCTCCAAAACAGCACCCCATCCTCACTTCTGGAATCCTGGTGTGGTACTATAGGATAAGCACTAGACTGCTAACCACAAAGTCAGAAGTTCAAACCTACTAGCTACTTCTAGGAAACATGATACAAGGTTGCTATGTGTTGGAAGCAACTTGACAGCACTTAACAATAAATCATCATTTCCAGAATCCCTGGGTGGCAGTGGGTTTTTGTTTGTTTGGATGGTGCAAATGGTTAGCTTGGCTTGGCTGCTAACCAAAAGGTTGGAGGTTTGAGTCTACCCAATGCACCTCAGAAAAAATCCTGGGATCTACTTCTGTAAAATCAACCAGTGAAAAACATTATGGAGCTTAGTTCTCATCTGACACACATAGGTTTGTCATGAGTCCAGAACCAACTTCATGGCAGCTAGAAACCAAAACCAACACTTACACTGCCCTAGGTATTCTATTGCAAGACCCAAGTTTTATTCATTCAAGCAGCTCTTAACAATCAGAAAATATTTTATTAATTTATAGTCTGAATCCCCTCCCCTATATGTTCAAAATGCAAAGTCTATCAGGACAGAGACTCTTCTGTCTTGATTACCACTGCAGTACCTATTCCCAGTGCTGAGAAGCCACTCACTGCCACTGAGTCGACTCTGACTCATAAACAACCCTAGAAGACAGAGTAGAGAATCACCCCAAAGGATTTCCGAATCTGAAAATCGTTACAAAAGTAGATTTTCCCTCTGCAGAGCAGAGTTGGTTCAAGCTACTAATCTTTAGGTTAATGTGTAGAACACAACAGGCACACGATAATCTCTTCATATAAATCTGACTGCCTAGTCACTGAAACCCTGATGAACAGCAGAGGAACATGTTTGGCCACAGAAAATCTTAAGAATAGTAGTGGAACACTGTGAGCACCAGAATACTGAATATTGAAACACATTGTCAGATATGGTGCTGGAAGATGGGCCCTTCAGGTTGGACACTAATCAAAATACAACTGGGGAAGAGCTGTCTCCTCAAAGTAGAGTTGACCATGATGACACAAATAGAGTAAGGCTTTTGGAATCTTAATTTGCTTAATTCTCAAAATGAGGAGAAACAGCTATAAACAGGTTAATAATTAGAAGATGAAATAGATAAGTATGAATCTACAAAAATTGGAAGTTGTCAAAAAATTAAATGGAATGCATAAATATTGATATACTAGGCAGTATGAGTGAACTGAAATGGATTGGTATTGGATATTTTTAATCTGACAATCATATTGTTTACTATGCCAGGAATGACAAATTCAAGAGGAATTTCATCATCAAAATCTTTAAGTACAATGTCTGCAATAAGATAATAGCCATACACCAACAAGAAAGACTAGTTAATACCATACTATTCAAATTTACGCACCGACCACTAATTGAAATTGAAGAATTCTACCAACTTCATCAGTCTGAATTGATCAAACATGCAATCAAGATGTACTGATAATAAATGATGATCGGAATGCAAAGGTTGGAAATAAAGAGAAAGGATCAGCAGACAGAAAATATGGCCTTGGTGATAGAAACAATGCTGGAGATCGCATGATAGAATTTTACAAGACCAATGACTTCTTCATTATAAATACCTTCCTAAAATACCAAAGAAGACAACTATGGAAAAGTTCACATCATCAGCCAAAACAAGGCCAGGTGTGGATTGTTTAGCAGACCATCAATTGCTAATATGCAAGTTCAGGCTGAAGTTAAAGAAAATTAAAAGAAGTCTACAAGAGCCAAAATGTGACCTTGAACATATCCCACTTGAATTTAAAAATCATCTCACAAACAGATTTGATGCACCAGGCACTAATGACAAAAACCAGGGAGTTGTGGAAAGACATCAAGAACATC